>NW_009192098.1:27907-36338 GCF_000690835.1 Fulmarus glacialis | reverse complement strand
ATCAGCCCTCTCTCAGCAGAGACGGTCCCCCTGCCTGCGCCCACCGCGGTGAGCGGGGTGGGATGCTCCTGCTGCTGTTGCCGCCGCAGGAAGCGGCTGCTCAGCGTTTAAATCTCGATTGCACCCAAGCGATGCGTCTGCTGGCTCTTCCCCCACCGCCCTTCTGCTTCACCTGCTCCTTCTTTTAGACTTCGAGGTGACCTGCTGATCATGCTTGGCAAAATGCGGGTATTAGAGTGTCCAAATAATCGTCCGCAGAGGACGTAGGAATGAAGGAGGAGATGTGATGCGTTTGTGCGGTGTTATTGATTGGCGGGGTACCAGCAGCAGCAGCAGCAGACGGGCAGTTGTTTTGTTTCCTCTGCTGGAAGGGGTATCTATATTTTAGCATTTCCAGTGTCTGCTTTTGATACAAAATGTCACGTCTTTCTGCGCATAATTACTGCACAGTGCCTATGCTGCTTTTAAGATTGATTCTTAATCTACGTTGGCTTTAGGTAAAACTAGCAATTAGGGAGGGGGAAATTCCAGTCAAGCTGGACAAAATATCCATGGTTGTACTGAGACAGGGGGCTAGGAATAGCGCTGGGTTTAAATCTTTCATGAGTTACTGCTGTAGCTCAGCGATGTAGGCTCATTGCTGTTTTGTTTTATTCTGCTTTTTGGAAAGTTGCTATAGATCATAATATTATCATATACCAAAAGTATTCTCTTTTCTTGCATGGTGACTTCTGTCTGTATATGGAGCTTTATAAAACATGTCTACTCTCAGCTTATGAATTCTCAAACTGCAACTACTGCTAGATAATTTCTGTATGCTTTGCTGAAAGCTACAGGTATCTCCATGCACACAGGCTATTTACGGCTCTGGGTTCTTGTAATGTGACTGAATGTCCTGACAGAATACTCGGCAGTTCTTAACTGCTGCAAATTCATTCTTTTTTTATAGAACAAAAGAATTTATTTTAAAAATAAAGAAATACAAAATATAAATAAGGCTTCCATTTTTTTTATTAAATTGATTGACGTAACAATTCTGTACCTCAATAAGGAAATACTGGTTTTAGAGCTGTTGTATAATAAGTGAGAAAAAAATGCAACTGTGGACTGGACTTCTGGAGCAGGTGGCTTTGGTATTTCTTTATATTCAGTAAGCAGTTTGATGCGATCGTGTAAAAATAGTCTTAAGTGAACATAATGGTGTATGTAGTTTTCCTCAATTACAGAATTTAAACTTGGTGGTTTTCTTAGGACAGTTTTGAGGAAGAAACAATTGCAAGTTTTTATATTTTTCACTGTAGCAAGATAATAATATGTGCATTACTATGTTTGCATGTTTAAGTATCTTGTAGTTTTACTGGAGTTCTGTTTTCTCTATGAGGTTCCACGTTGACGATAGTGCTTTTTAGCCAAAAACTGTTGTGTTGCCTGAATGTTTTCTTTTTATGGTTGACTGTTATAAAACGATGTGAGAAATCTGAACGTTTGTGCTTCATCTGAAACAAGCACTTTTGCTAGCGTGTTGTGCCAGTAAGTTCATTAGAGTATGGTTCACTAATGCTGTAGAGTGAAAAGGTTGTTTACTGGATCAGTATTTTTCTGTGACAGTTCTTTTTAGATGTCTCCAACAGAAAATGACTCAACTCTTCTCATTCTTTGACATTGACCATCAATATTAAATGTTATTTTGCATGTATGGAATTGGATCATTTGATGAGGTTATGTGGACAAACCCATTTGAGCACTGAGAGACTTTCACAGGAGTGGGGATAAAGCTACTTCCTGCCCCATTCAAGTCTTGGTTTTTGAAGGGTAGCTTCGCAGCTTGAAGTGCTTTTAACAAATCTCCTCACCCAACATTCTGTGACTTGCTATAGGAGGAAAAAGGTGAATTTTGAAGCAGCCAATTTTGTTAATAAATAGAATAAAATATTACAACTGGAGGTTTCAAACTAGGAGAAGGATGCTTAGCATGTTGATTGCTAGTAAGCATACAACTTCCATGTGACAAGTGCTCTGAGGAGGCTAGACAGTAAATCTTGTACCCACTGCTTATCTGAGTTGTAGAAATAATTTTCTTAATTATTTAAGAACTAGCTGTGGTGAATAGCGAGTGATTTGTAAATCCCAAACTGTTGCTATGTAAATGAGCCAGTCCTGCTTTGAGGCAAAAATTCATAGTAACAAAACTTGCCCACCACTTTTAGGAAGTGAAGGAGAGCATGTCAGAGAAATGTCACTTTTGTTGTGCAGTGAGGACACCTGAAGCATGAGGACATGAAGTAAAAAATAATGCTAAAGCTCTAATTTTGATGGCTTTTAAATTAGAGTTTACTCTTGGACTATGCTGCGTGGCAGAAAGCAATCTCTGAAATAGCACTGTATTTGTAATTCATACCGTAACTAAATACTTCTCAGACACTTTTAGAGTGATAGGTGCTTTATATTTAAAAAGTGATTGTGAGCAGATACGAATTTAGGTTTAAACTGCTGATTCTGTTGTGCAGGTCATTTTACATCTGCTGAGGAGCCTGTCTAAAACTTTTCTGTTAAATTATAGATCTGCTTATTAAAAGATTCAAAAGCAGATATTTTTTAAAAATAGTAGAAGCTCCTAGATTACCTGAGTTTTGCAATTTTCATTCATAAAATTTAATCAGCCTTGTCAGGGGGATAGGAAAACATTACCTAGTCTTGCCACCTATTCAGCATTTCTCTTCAAAAGTACTCCTTTTTGGTAGGGCTGAGAACAGTAGCTGTACAAACCTGTTGTTAAAGAAAGGTGTAAAGTGTGAATCATGTAAACCAGTTTATTTCCTGAGGAAAGCTTCTTTTCATTAGAGGTAATAATGCTTAAAAAGTACTGGTTATACAGATATTTTGGTCTATGATAATTTTTACTTTAAAATTACCCTTTTCTATGGTTACTTTTCCTATCATTTTAAAGTATTATGTGTACAATAACAAGTTTTTGTAGTAATTTAATGGAATGTTCAACATAACTTCATGATAACATCTGTTGTTATCTCAATAAGCATCTGTTGTTTATTGAGAATAATCTTGATAATCTTTAGTCCAGTTGAAGCAAATAATTGATTTATTTCCTCACCAGTCAGAGGATGTTGTTCACTGTGGTCTTGTCAGTTCAGAAATCGTAGTGGTTAGTAATTGCAAGAGTTGTAAGGGCAGAGACTCCAAGAAACACCATTTTCAGACTGTTTTTAGAACTACTGCTTTTTCAAATCGGGTATAAGCTGAGATGGCGTCATTTGTCGTGAGGGCACCGGTTTAACATTCTAACCAGCGGTCCTGGTCTTGAATAAAGTTTAAGTATTACTGCTACTTTGGGGAATTTTAAAGTCTAACTGTTCTTCATTTCAGGGCAAATTAAGTTTTAGTGTAGAGATGGATTTGAATAACTACTACCAGTCAAGCTGGCTGACCAGCACGTATGCTTGCTTGCTTTACTGGATTGACTCTCTGACCGTTAAGAAGGAAGTGAAAATGTCGTCTTTGAAGGTGTAGCCAAACAGGAGTAACAACTTCTTCAGCACCTTCCTAACCTTCCTCCTTTTGACCTTGCTTATTAGATTGCATTTTGAGAAATGATCTCTGCCTGCTCTGTTGGGTACAGTTATTATTCAGTGAAAGATCAACCTTTCAACCTCAGACCAGTTGCGTTAGCAAGGGGGACATCAGAAGAGTTTTTCACTGTCACTTATTTGAGTGGCTTTCCCTGCAGATTAATTGAAAAGCGACATACATGAAAGCGCGTTTCAATTCATTTTTCAAACTGGGATATTGAGAGCTACTCTTTAAAACTGAGATTTGAAGTTTCCATGCTCTTCAGACTCATCAAATATTCCTTTGTATTTTTAATTGACTAATGTATTGGGGTTTGTCTTTTAAAATTATTGATTTTTACAACGTATTTTGTGTATGATTTTCAGATCTTGACCTCTGAAATCTGAAAAGATAGGGAGTAAAATACTTCAGAGTTCTGAGATTTTCTTTTTCTTTCATATACCCAATTGAATTGCTGGAAAGGGATCATGGAAACAGTGAACAGTAAATGCAGTTAATCAGTAACGCTTGATGGTATCTTTGATACTTTCACATCAAATGAGTAGATAAATATTAAGTTGTGGTACATTTATGCACTGAAGATCAGGGGGAAATCAAATTACTATAGCTAAGATCATCTAGGTTTTTGGTTGGAATCAGTAAACATGTAAAAGCCAATTTGGACTAAAAACTGTAATTTGACTTGCAGGCATAAAAACTCATTTTAGTTTATTTTGGGTTTGTTTTCTTTTTGTACAAATTTCAAATTCTTGTTGTGGTGCCATTTATGCTTTTTACTTCTATCTTGTTTCAGATCTTGAATCTTGAGAGGTCTGATACACTATTTCAGCTTTATTATAGCTAATGCCAGATTAAACCAGCAAGTGTCTGGGAAAACCTCGACCCATGAAGATTGTCTTCTTTGGTTTTTTTTGGTTGGTGGGTTTTTTGTTGGTTTTTTGTTTTGTTTTGTTTTTTCTTATATAGTACTGAGCATAAAGTTACTGTTCCTGCATTGTGACTGTGGAGGTGAAGGATAAGGCATACTTTGAGTTTAGTTTTCTTTTAGCAGATGGAATAATTTCTTTAGGTATTGTCACTGCAAAATATTGATGATAATCTATATATGTATGCATGTGAAACATCCATTCCATCTAAAATTCAGCAAAATAAGACATTGCTGCTGTTGTGTGTTAACTGAGATATGCAGTATACTTGGTGGTTTTTTTTTCTCCGAAAAATCTTGTCTAGCATAGCTTTGCATCGGAATCTTGAATCAACATAGCTTAAAGTATTCCAAAGTTAAAGGGACGGACTTTATTTTTCTCTTAAACTTCTGAACCTACTAGCTACGTTCAGCTAAGTTTAACAGGAAAGTAGTGACTTCAAACACACAAAGTTTCTGCCAGTAATGTATAATCTGATTGCCAAACTTGTGCCCCCACGAAGGGGTGGGCATGGCTCCTGATCTGTTTTGAGAAGCAGGAGCATCTGACTGTGTAGCCGTTACACCCTTGCCTGCCAGTCAGTATATGGGTAGCTCCGAACCAGTCGTAGTGTATTTTGCCACTTGCATGGCCAACCTGGGTGGACCAGTGCTCAAGTGAAGGGAGGAGCAAGGATGGACTCATGCAGGATGTAGAGGAAACATGAGGACTTGGGATTAAAAAAGGATAAATAGGGAAGCTTAGGAGACTTCAGTTGATAGGAAATCATGTTTCATTAGTTCTGTCATCTTTCTCTAGGTCCTTGCAGTTACTGAAAAGTTTTTCACGATTTTCGGGTAAAATTCTACACAACTAAAGTGTTGCTTTATTTTTAAATGTCACTTCAAGTTTCCATGTGATTTGAATAACAGATTCAGTGTAAAGCACAAGATTCTATTTTGATTCCAAAATAAATTTTCTTTCTTTACTGTGGATATAATTTTGAAGTCTACTAGTATATATAGGAATGTGTGGGGTTTTTTGTTCCCCCCCCGCCCCCCTTGGACTTAAAGTAAAATTTATTAGATGGTGAATTTTCAAAGATATTCTGGTAATTTTGGTTATAACTGAAAACTTGGAAGCATTTCAGAACAATTTTATATCTTTTATGAGTGAATTAAGGATGAAGGTGTCAGGAAAGTGGTGTTCATTTTTGTAAATTATTTTTCATAAAGTGTTGATGGCCAGAAGTATACAGTAAAATTTTATTTGGTTATATAGAACATTTGCGGTGCAGTATTAAATTATTTTGGAATCTATTAATAGGCAGGAAAAATAAATTAATAATGATCTCTAGATGTTTGCTTAGATCTCAACTGTACATATGAAATGAATCTTTTTTTTTCTGTTTGCTTATATAGGGATTTAGGTAAAAAGTTAGTAAATTCTTTAGAGCTTTCCCAAAGCAAGTGAATTGTACATGGCTTGGATGGAGAGGGAGATAAAATATATATGCTTAATCTAAGGGAAAGCTATTATGTCTTTTATGTGTCAAGGAAAGGTGGTGGACTTCTGTGCCTTGGACGCAGAGAGGACCATCCTGTTGTTCTCTTTGATTGCTGCTACTTGTAATGATTGTCTGCCTGTATGTTTTTCATGCTTTACTTCAACCTACTTTAGAACCTGCGCTAATCTTGATGCTGCTGAGTTATGTGGATCATCTTACACTGAGCTTCTTGCCTCTCTTCTGGAAAGAGAGGATGTTTGTGATTGCAGCATAGGGTAAGGATTTTGACAAGTGGGACGTCCACTTCTGGATCTGCCATAGTTTTTATTGCTCATCTAGAACTGCTGATCCAGTCTGTTAATGGAGATGTTGATTTAAGGACAAGGAAACCCCGGTTAAGATGTCTATACCCTTGCTTCATAGTTGTGGAGTGGTAGTCCTTCCAGTATCCTCCAGTTTTCCCTCACTGCAGCAACTTGTGGAGGGGCCAAGAGCAGAGAACACAGTGAACAGTTTGCTGCACAAATTGGAGGAAGGTGGTCTCTCAAACTATCCTCTGGCCTGCCCAGTCACCAGAACATAAAGAGCATTTTGGCAGCTGGTCAACCAAAGTCAGGAGTGGTGAACAGAAGGCCGGGAAACATGGTTAAAATCTGAATGTCGGCCAGAAAAGCTGGACCTAGCCAGTCTTGCAAATTATGAGGGCAGCTTTATTAATTCAACATTCTGGCTGGTGGAAAAGTTGCCTGAGGCTTAGAGTCTTTATGGGTCAATACTTACCACTAAAGTGGGGAGACCCCTCCGTGCCTCAAGCAAAGCTCACAATGTCAAAAATAAACCTTTGTAGCTGCATTTGCCATCAGCTGCATGTTTAATGGGTTTGGGATCCTGTCTAATGTGGGTGGGCTAAAGTATTGAAATAGCTGGTCTCCCAAAAAGACTGAGACTACTATTTTTCTTGCTCTTTTTTCAGTCATTAACATAAGTATGGTATTTATTGTTACTGGAATAGTGTTCATTATGCTAATTATTTTTAAGCATTTATTAAAACAACCCCAAAATACAAAGAATGCTGAAGATTGCATAATGAAGAGACATGAGAGTAACTAGTTACTTAGGATATCCTGGGTTTGTTTTTCATAATGTCACCTTTTTAAAGAGCTTAAGCTTATTTCTGCATTCCCTGGTTTTCAAGGCATTAAGTCATTACTGTGTTCGCATAGTTGTTGAAATATGTTAGTTCTATAATAACAGAACTATATTTTCAGAAATTCATTATATCTCCAAGTCAAATGGGGGCACATTATTGCACGTTTTCAGTATTGTAGTTACTGGAATCGCGTAGTTAAGAATGAGGCAGATTTCGAATGCCTCTTTTTCTTTGCAGACCTTTAATCAGACACCTTCCTAAATAATACTCTGTTTGTTCTCAGTTACTGGTTTGAAGACCTGCTGTGATACCAAATATTTAATGGTAGAAGGAAAAGGTGAGGTCATTCAGTCTGAAATTTTCTATTTGCTACTTTACTTCTTGTACTACAGTTTTTGCTTGTTTAATTTAATCCTTAATTTGGTTAAGGATTTTTAATCATTAATGAATAGGATAAATTTGATTCATTTGACTGAAACTCAAATCTAAATTTCTTCTTTCAAGGATTTGATGATCTGAGAGAGTAATCTGGTAATTTTCCCCTCCCTTCTCTCTGTTGCTATAGTAATCCTAAATTTGAACCTTGTTTCTGTAGACCTTTTTTTCCTTCAAGTAAGTTTTATAATAGCTGTGCAGTGTGTTCTCAAACCAAAATATTGATAATACAGATTTTGTTGTTGTTTTTTTTTTTCATTTGGATGTAACATCTGAGGTAAAGCTGAAATTAAGCAGCCTTAACTTGCCTTCTCTTTTTCTAGCTCTGGGGAGATGTTGTGGCATTAATCTTTTTATTCATGTTTTAGGCATACATCATTTAGGGGGAAAAACAAGCAAATAAAGGCGCAGCTAAAGCAAAAAACAGAAAAAAGACCCAAACCTCTCTCTGAGTGTCATGAAAAGCTGATAATTGTAATTATAGAAGTGAACATTGAAATTGCAAAGGCCATAACTTAGTTTAGCATACAAATGTTCTTGCAATTCCAGTTTTACAGCAATGTTCAGGGCTTATTTGATGAGGTGCTTTCAGCTACTTCCGGTGTGGCTGAACTTCTGATACAGCAACAAATGCAGATAATTCTGGCAACTGTTTAAAATACTTGTGCTCTTATCAAACTTCGGGTGTTTTGTTTTTTTTTTTTCCCCCCAATATACAAAAAAGTGGAGATGCAAGATCTAACAAGGTTAATAGCAAATTGAAGAAGAGCATCAGGAGTAAGCAGAAAACCTGAAAAAGATTGATCACCTATCTTGTCAGGAAGCATGGGGACAATTAAATAAGACTAA
>NW_009192098.1:0-27876 GCF_000690835.1 Fulmarus glacialis | reverse complement strand
AGGGAAAGACTACATGAAAAGTTTGCCTTAATTTTCAGTGAAGACAGTTTTGAACACAGGCACTCTGGCAAATAGATCTTACTGAAGGGAGGTTATATGAAAATGATTTCTATAAAGATAAAGTTGAACTTACAGGGTGCAGATCAGTGGGACTACTTAATATTTATTCTGGAATTTTGAAGTAGGTGGTCTGTGTAATTAGAGGCTCAGTTGCAAGAATTGTTATTAAATGTCAAGGCAGAGGGGTATTGGATGGCTGGTGAGCAGCAGCAGTAGTCCCTATGTTTAGAGGAAAAGGTGGTTCGGGGTAGTTATTGCATCATTAGTGTGACTTTAATATTCAGGGTTTGTTTAAATTTAGAAAGAGAAGCTATTCTATATGGAGGTAAGAGGAAAACGGGGTATGAAGTGATACAGCTCTTAACAGGGGAAGAGTTTGTCAGAGAAATCTAACGGCTCTTTTTTATAAGATACCTGACTTCTTGGAGAGGATACGTGGTTAGAGCTGACCTCTTAACTTAGGAGTCATGTAATGTGTAATATGATTGCATGTAAAAACTAGAGTGATATTTCTGTGAAAATTCATTTAAAATGGTGACAGGATGTGTCGAGTATGGATAGAACTGGATGACCAGAAGATGATGTATTATTGGAAGTATGTTAGTAGTGGAATTTGTCAAGGGTCAGTTTCAAGATTTAGAATGTTCATTAAAAGCATTGATGCTTTCCTACTTCTTATGCCAATCTCGTGTTTTCTCATCAGATGTCAAGTGGTCATCAATACAAAAGAAGGTTTTGCACAGAATGAAGTTGAGATCTTAGGACATGACCAGTAGAAGAAGGAGTCATATTTAATAGGATTAAAATATGAAGACGATCTTGTAACACTTCAGGATGACTAACCTATCAAAGTTAGCAACTGTGAAAAGTATTAGGATAACAAGTGTACTGTTGTTGTCCTACTAATATTTTTCCTTTGAAGAAGTAAAGTGGTATTGACTTTTTCTGGTACTGGTCAAAGCTTATCTGGAATATTGTGTCTAATTCCTATCACCCGCCATCAAGTGAAAAGGGCATTCGGACTGGAAGAGGTACAGGGACTGATTCCTAGAATGACTAACGGAATGGAGAATTTGCTCTGTAAGGGGGACTCAGAGTGTTGTGTTTGATCTGGGAAAACAAAGCATGAAAGAGATTGCTCTTCATAAAAACAAGAGTGAAACAACACACATGGGTAAAAAGAGCTTCTTAAGCTTGAGGTATGAGGACAAATGGGTATAAACTATCCAAGAATAAACCTAGTCTGGAAATTAGAAAAAATGGTTCCTAAGCAACGGAGGCATAGAAGTCTGCAACAGCCTTCCCTTAGGAGTAGTGGAATAAGACTGTCTTTAAGATGGAGCTGGTTAGCTTATATAAGGGGGAGGAGGGAATATAACATGTAGTTTTCCACAGTACCTTGGGATTTTAACTCCTTGACCCAGCATATCCGTTTCTTCCCATGATTCCTGTCGTCTTAGTCAAATATGATACAGTAACTTGACCAGATACTGTCCAGAGACCAGTAGGTACATAGGTGGTCTGTTTCTTGGGCAAACAGACCATTTGCATTCTGAGGTATATAAAGGCTTTTATCAAAGGATAATAAATGTTAGACAAGTAGGATGTTTTAAATACTGTTTTATGTAATATGCTACATTGTATCTTATGTAGTGGATATATATTATGTTTTGCATTAAGAAACTCCAGATCAACACAGAATAATTCAACAGATTGAAAAACGAGCCCCGTATTGTTTTCTTCTCATGCTGCCCTGTGTGATTGAAGGAAGCTGCCCACAACACGTGCACAGCTACGTCATTGTCTTCGTATTTCTCTGAGAATTCTCCTTTGAGCTGTTTTAAAAAAAAAAAAAAAAAAAAAAAATTGGTGCAAGCTGAAGGGTTGATGTGGTGAAAACCCTGTATACCATGTTGCTGTGTATTGCCCTGCTGTTCCTGTATATTGCCCTCAGACTCTGTCCATCTAATAAGCTTGGAATGTAATTTTTTGATGAAGCATTGTGCTTGTGTTTGCACTAATGAGAGACGCTCCCATATCTCTGCATAATAGAAGATTGGTGGTTTTAAAGCAGACTTGACAAAGAAAAGAGTTCTACTGCCTTCTCCCTGACAGAAAGACACTAACTGGCAAATTGGGGAATTAACGTTGCCTGAGGTTACAATATTTTTCTAATTTATTCAATTGTTATGACATGTTAAATCATGCTTTAATTCTTGTTGAGGTATTTCAGACCCAGGAGGGAACTTGTAAACGCTCCTTTGTGCAATTGTTTTGTCTACATCAGTAGTGTAAGTTACTGGATATGTTTTTTATACGAACAGAAGCAGGCAGAAATACACTATCTTCTTTATATTTTCATATTTTCTAATTCTGTCTTATTCTTTTTTGTAAATGTTCATCTAGAAAGATTCATTTTTGGAAGGAAGTTCAAGCATGGGAAGTAGTTTGGTTAGGACAGGGTAGAAACTAATGATGTTTGAAAGGTTCCTTCCTGACTGTGCTTAATGTGTATTATTGACTTCCCTTCAGCTGTTAGGTGAATTTCCTGTTGATTTTAGGTATAAATAATTGCCAAAGCACTGTCTAGCCCTATCTATGTGGTTTAAATGGGATGTGTTTTCTCTATTCACAAGTTTAACAGTATTTTAATGTTTTCAGAACTAATGTAGAAGACTGAGAACTAGATCTTATTCCCTTAAATTGCTTTATTCACACATTATTATTAATATGAATGGTAAATACATAGGCATAACATTAATGACTTAAATGGCACTTTGCACATGTTTAAGTGTTAATGTTAGCTAAGTTACATACCAAAGTGGAATTTTTTGGGAAAAGTGCTTGATGGTTGTAATTTTGAAAGCTGATAAAGAATAGTTAATACTTTAGAGCTTGTGGATGTGTTCACTATTATATGAATATTGACTAAATTGTATTTAATTGGCTTTATTATTTAGACATTCTATCTTGTTATTTACTGTTAAATATGTGTGCACTAGAGACAGTCTCATGCAATAAAAGAAAAAAAAAAATCCAATTTAAGTCTCAGGCTGTTTGGCAATAGTCTCCAAAGAGTGGATGGCTTAGCAGATGTCATCTTAAAGCTCTTGCAATGAGAATATATTTAGGAATACTGGTATTTTGAAAGAATGTATGGGCATTAAGAAAATTGTAAAAGTTTATTATCGTGACCTTTTTGTTCTTGAAGTATGTTTTTCAACTAGATGATATAGGATTTGTCATGGTAACTGAAAAAGTATCAGATTAAAGTAAATAATGTTATTACCTTGGCGTGATAGAAATAATAGAAATAATTACTGAAAAGCCAAGCATTTTTGGTTTTTTCTAATTTGCTTTGTGAATATGACACTGGAAGCTTATCAGTTTCCCCCTTCTGGTGAACCAGCTAATTTGTTTGTTAACTGAAAATATGGTATTAAACATCGGAGAGAATAAAAAGCTTTCTGGCTTTATATGCATTTTTAGATACATTATTTTTAATTCATTTATCTGTCAAAATTGAAGCTGAATATTGCTCAGTTGTCTTAAATTGAAATAATCTTTTATTACGTGGTCTAGAATAGCATCCCCTGCAGATGTGGCATATGCTATAGCTAGTTCTGAAAGGGATGCAGTCAAAGTTGGAATAATTTATATTTTCCGCAACGTATTCAGATCTGGCATTTTGGTTTCTTATTTCATATAAAAGTCATGTCTGTTAACTTTTTTTTTTCTAAATACTGCATCGTGTTAGCTGGTGACACACTTTTTTTTGTAAGCAAGTGTTTTTAGAGGTATATTTTTCATGGTGGCACTGTGCCTCATAAACACATAAAATCTAAACTGTGTTACAAAGTGAAGATGCATGTTGACATGCAGTTTGATCTTTGGAGGATAAATCAGAAAAGTCTTACTTCCCCCTCTCCCCCCAAAGAGTAGTGAGTGTATATCCTTTCCAAGACTTGTTGGATTAGGCTAGTTTCCCTGTGAAATGTTGAGGAATGTTGGTGGAGACAGTAACATCTGCAGGGAACAAATTTGCAACAAGGAGGTACAGTACAATGACTAGATAATGAGCTCTTCAGATTTTACCATTAATTTCTTCCTATATTATTAAAGATCTAGAAAACTGAAACAAATTAAATTTGAGGTAACAGTCTTGTATAGGTTGCTTGAGACTGGAGGAGAGCAAGGAACTTGAGGATAACATAGAGAAAGATCAGGGATAAGGTTGATAGCAGACTCATAAATAAGAGTTTTAAGCTGGGAAATTATATTGCTATTGTGTGTCATTGAACATCTTCATAAAACCATCTGAATTTTAGTGATGTTCATAGAGGTGCATGAGATTAAAGGGGGGGAGGGGGGAAATCTTATTTAAAGTATTTCCTGTTCATTGTTAGCTGATAGATCTGAGAAATTCTGTAGTAAGGTCTTATACTAATAGGAAAGAAAATAGTAGGCAAGTATGAGGCAAGAGGGAAAGCTGAATTTGGTTTAGTTTAGAGAAGACAGATGAGAAAAATAAATTGAAGTAGAATAGAAAAATAAATTGATACTGTAAGGTCAGAAACAGTTTTAAAAATCTGGATTACATTACACAGGATTTCTCTAGGATTTTTTACACATAATGGGTTTAAAACACTGTTTTTAAAAGATCACATTCTGTATGTAGCCCATGGGACTTAGTGCTATGAGGTATTGTTGTGGTCAAGAGTTTAGCACAGTGCAAAGTAAGATTACACATTCTGTATCAGTTATACAACGAATGTTGAAATGTATGTAACTTTTTTCATGGTGTAAAGCATAAATCAATAAATCACTGCAAGTGTGTGTGTGTTATACTGTTCTTAAAACTGAACCCTGCCCATGGTTAGTCAGGATATTTGAAGAGTTAAACCACTAGTTTGACTGAGTTTGGCAATTTTTCCCTTTCAGACAAAATTTTGGTGTTTGCTTGTAAAACCCCAAATGGTTTTTACTCTGGCAGCTACTCTTTGTATACAAAAGAGAATACTACAGAATCTTCTTCCTTACGAAATCAGGGCAGTTGACTAAATAAGAATCATACTTAATATTTGAGCATTAGAATTGTCAGACTTGTTTTGGTTTAAACTAAAAAAACCCAATCTGATGCTATGAATTTCTGGCTCCAGGGTAGCTGAAGTTGAACAGCTTATATAGACTGCATATATCTTGTGTGGGGACTTCTGGGAGAGACATGATAGAATGTATTAGTGTCTGGATATGCACAGAAAGGTAACATTTTAATGTTAAAAATGAAATAGTAAATGTAATTTATCATGTGGCCTATAGAATACATTTTTGTAGGATTTCCGTTGGATTTCATAAGCTTCATTGGATACTTTTTTACTGAACAACTCCAACAAAGTGGGAATTCCTTGTGGCCTAATATGCCTTTAAGAATTGCGGACATGTTAGATCCTATTGAAATCCCTTAAGGGCAGGAGCTTCTGTTGAACAGGTCTGATTGTAGGTTCGGATGGGGGGGCTTGTTTACAAATTACCTACCCTAGTCTATTATCCAGCTCATAGCATGACCACACAAACAGTTGTGTAGGCTCAGCGATGTAGCAGGCACTATGTGGGAATAACTGTCAAAGAATATTTTGAAAATAATACTGTGCTCCATGAGAAAGCATGATATACTTACAAAATATGGAAACAAAGGCTTAAAGAGTAGATGTTTCTACATATGAAATAATATTTGTTGTAAAAACAAATACTACAATACAGCTCTAATGCTAGTGCTTATTGTTTTCATTTCACACAGTTGTTTTGCCCATCTCCTTGGAGAGCTGCTTACCAGCTTCTAAGGTTTTGTTGAGATCAGTTAGACTTCACATGAGCAGAAACTCCTGGCATGTATCCGACTGCATGCTGTTTGGGAAATGACTGTAAAAGCTGGGTTTAGAATTCTGGCTTTGAATACTGTGTGCATGTCACTGTGTTTTGCAATTTCTGATGCTAGTAGCCTTTCAATGAACTTGAAAGAACTGTACATACGTATTTCAACAATAAAATAGTGGCAGTAGGGTTTCTAGAAAGAGTTCATTTTACAGCTTGAGTCAGGAATAGAAGTAATAGAAGTACTTTGTCAGTGCTGTGTGCATTATTCAGAATCCTGTCTGACTCCAGCTGATTTGACACAACTATGCATCCTTGATGTTCATTATTTTAACTTAAATTTCTGTTTCTGGGATTATAAGCCCAATGCTGGCTAGGTGTGATTTCTAGAACACAGTGGGGAAAGCTCTCTGGTTACTACTAGGCAAACATAAGCAGGTGTACTGTGTTTTTACAAGTTTTCTAGCTATTGGTAGTGGTAATGTTGAAAAATGGAGGGCATTTTGTCCATGGATAGAAGACGAGTCACTTGGATAGGGATCTGAGTAAAAATCAATAATGAAGACAGTATGATAGTCAGTGGAGTTCTTTTTAGACAACCAATAATAAGACATGTGTAGAAACATTGGTTTTTTACTGTTAATCTTCAAATGTTTGTCAACTAAACCAATCCTTGCCTAAAGATGTTAGTCTTTATGGATGGATAGTGTTCAGTTTAGTCTGAAAGCATAGGGATGTGTAAAACTGGAGCCTTTCATGTTTTACATTGGGACTTGAATACAGTAAGTGCAGAATGCCCAGACGCATGATTTCAGTTTCGTTCTTTTGGTTTTAATAATGGTTTTAGTTTGGTTTTGTAAAACATTATAGCCATGCAAAACTGCTGGGACCTTCAGATTCTCTGCTGTTTAGGGCAGGTGTGCTCCTCCGTCTTTACCTAATGTTTGGGGCTGAACCTTGAGAGAGAACTTGTGTGCTTGGGATTGGTTCTTTCAAAGCTGGATGTGTGGAAGAGCAGGAGGGAGAGCTGATGTCTGTCCCCTAGGGTCTCAGACTGGATGGCTGGAACCAGACCCATAATGTAAATGCAGCCACCTTGACCCCTTCAGTGAAGGCAACCTTTATGAATGGGCCTACTTGGTAACAGCAGAGCAGACCACGAGTTGTTCTGTTAATTAAGTAGATTGTGGTGTGTGAGGCTCTACAGCCATTCTAGTAATTGGGTGAGTATCAGGCTTAGGTTAGTCCTTGTCCTCCTGCAACGCGAACAGAATCTTTATGCCATGGTTTGTGCACATCCTTCTGTGTTTTGTGGATTCTCCTTTATTCTGTTGAATCTTCAGTTGAATAATGTAACCATCTGGAGACTAGAATGGTCCTAGCTAAGAATTTAAGAAATAGGCCTAGTAGAAGTGTGAGAGTGGCCATGATTCCCAAAATTTTGAAGTCTGGGCTGCTGTAGACAATTATGTTTGTGATTCTGAAGTAACTTCGCTAAAATGGCCTTTAAACACTATGTTCGCGTGATTTACAGTGACTGGAGTAACTGGACTACTGCATTTCTCCCCAAATGTAATTCTGAAACCCTGTAGAACAAAGTAAGTAACATCTTTTTGCCACTGTCAGGTGGAAACAATGAGAATCTCAGCTGGAAGATAAGTCCTGGGTTTGCATAATGTTAATTTATGCAGCCATATTCAGTTGTGCAATACTTGCCTGACGAGGGAGACAGCATGATCAGGAAGTTGGTTTTCTCATGCTGTTTCATCTGTCGCAGTGTGGGTGTGCTTGACCCTTGAGGTTTACCCAGAAGTAGGAAACATCGCTGCATAATTTTGGGGTGGGGTGCGCATTCACACTCCCCTGGGAAAAACAGAAATGAGTTGCTCCTAAAATAGAGTTCGTGGGGGTTTCTTGACATACTATTTCCTAATACGGAACAAACAACAATCTAATACAGGAAAATAAGTTCCAGTAAGACTTTTATCCATAGTTTGTATGTCTTTAATCTGTAGATTAAAGTTGTCAAGAGTGTTCTGGGAGACGGAAAAGAGAATGCTCTTGGGTTTGGGAACGTGTAATGGGATGAACTTTGTCTTACTGTCACTTCTAAGACTTCTATTGAAGATAGTGTTAATATCCTTTATACAGGGCATGTATTTTAAACACTGTTCAGAAATTTTCAATGTAGGGTGGATGCAGGATGTCTTCCTAAAATTTTTGATCTCCCTGAAGGACTTACAAATGCCTGATTAACCACCATGTAAAGGAGTTTTTAGTATTTGAATAAGCCTGACTGTTAGCTGTCTAATTTGGACATAGGATGACGATATGATGTGAGGCTCACATTTCAAAGCTGTTTTCATGTCCAAATGCAGTATAAAATCTCACATGGAAGGTGAAGGCTTGCATTCTCCAAAGATATTTGTTTCCTCCTGCATATAGGCTTTTAAATTCTGTCCAATTCTACTGTGTCAAGAGACTAAATTGGTCTCATAATTTATCTGGATTTCTGTCCTTCCATCCCTCCCCCATTAAAACTGGGAAGTGCTATAAAAGACCTGGGGGGTGCCACCTAGAAAAGCCTCAGCTGAACATGAATGAGAAATTAATGAAAAATTCAACATCTCTACTGCCTTCATTTGCCTGATTCAAGCCTACTTGAAATCTCCAGTCTTCATATTAGCCTCTACCTCATTTATGTACTTTGATTCACTCTATTCTAGCTCAAACTGGTAATACACCCATCAACATTTGTGCTGCTTACCATATCAAACTTGCTGGTTCCAGCATAATGCCTGTGCACTCTCTAATCACTGTAGCAATTTCTGAGTTACTTAGATTCTCTGCCAGAAAATAATGGCTGAATTCGTGCATCTAATCATGAATATTCAGGTTAGTTCCATCTCAAAAATCTCAACCAACCAGTCTCATAATAATGCAGGATTTTTTCTTGTGGGGCATTTGCTGTGGGATTTCCAAAGTTACAGGTATATTAATCATGAATTCATCAAGAAACAGTAAGTTCACCTTGTGGCTCTGTTGCCAAGTGGTGGCACACACTGTTACTTAGCCTCTTCATCCTTCTTTTTGTGATTTCTTAATCTTTTGGAGCAGCTACACTAATTGCTTATAACTTTCTTAACATTTCCTGAAAAGCATAAAGAAATTCACGTAGTTCTTGAATTTTATTATTGGGGTTTATTGCATAATTTTGAGTAGCAACAAATGCTGCCAGAGCATACTTAAGATTTATGATGTCATTGCCTAACAAATCCATCAACAAAAATGGGATATTGTATTAAAAAAGACAGCTTTAGTGTACTTCTGATTCAGATAAAAATGGCATAATGAAGTATAAGCTCTTAAAAAAAAAAAAGGGGGGGGGGGGTATGTCAAATTCTCTGAAAACTAATTATCACTGTTGATGGATAGGCAAGGTAGATTTTTTTTCCAAGACCATGTACCTCAGTGCAGGAGCTCAGAACAACACAAGAAGAGTTAATGAATGGGATGTCTTAGCATATCAAAACCAGATATCATTTAGTACAATCTAACATTAGTGACACTGTTCCTTATTGTAATATGTAAGGAACATACTAATACTTCATTTCAGTCTGGAAAGCAAAACTGATATGCTTATGCACTTTTAGTTTGCCCTTGCTTCAATAAGAATGTCTGGTCTCCAAATCAGGATGTGTAAGAGCTTGGGTAAGAGCTGTTATTAAGGTTTAATAATTTCTGCTGAATGAAGAAGTTGAACTAGAGTATTTTGATTTTGCAGTCCTTTTTGCAGAACTCTTTTATAAATCCCTAAACTCTGTTTACACAATCAGAATAAACTCTAAAGCAGAATCTGATAATTCATATGCTTGATTTTTAGAATTTCAGTTTCTTAGTAGACTTTCTTGATTAAAAAAAGAACCCGAAAACTTCTGTGTTTACTTATTTAACTCCAATAAGTCTAGTCTCCACATTTAGATGTCTTGTGGTTAAAAACCCTACAGAATCTTTTCCTACTCCCCTCTTTAAACATTCCAGTTTCAGCTTCTTAATGAACAGTAATAGTAAATGGAAAATTTTTCTTTATGTATGGTCTTTGCCATATTAGAGGCAAGATTGAGTAGCAGTGCCTCGGTGCCTTTGTTCATACGTGTCCATAGGCAATTTGGAGGGATTGTGGGCATGCTACCTTCACTGTTACTGATCTGTGGGGTTCGTATACTCAGACTGTGAAGTGTGGAGTTGTCCTTTACAGTCTGTCATAAATTCTATGGCTGACTTGAACCCTTGGAATACAGTACATTTAAATTTGCTCTAACATTGTCAATGCAATTATATTTAAAACTAAAATGACCTGGTCTTTGGGGTTTTTGTATCTGATCAGTTTAAGGGTTTATCCCAGGAAGTCTTCTGTTCTAGAGGGTGGTACCCAAATGAGTAAGTCAACAGATTCTTCATTCTAGGTTGAGAGATGTTTTCAGCATTTAACCTGAATTAACTTTTAAAAAAAACCCAGCCAAACCCATAAAATAGCTCTCATGCTTGCATGAAGTGAAATCGTAGCTTTAACAAGTCTAGGGCAGTGTTTTTACTGTTTGTGTGTAACTGAGGGAAAAAGGCTCTGTAACTACTTTTCTCTCCCCTGTAAGTAAGTAAAGATACAAAATCATCCAGCTGTTCTGGAAGAAGTTATTTTTGTGGAATAGTTCAAAGGGTTAAATGACATTGTTCTGTTCATTGCCAATGCGTTTCAGAAATCTCATCCCTCGCTATTCAGTCTACATGAAAATTACTGGATCCTGGCCAAAATGGGGCCACTTCGCCTTTGCACTGCTGCATTTCAGTTGATCCTTTATGCATCATGATGCTAATATTTTAGATGTGAATACCTAAAGTTACTGAAATTTCTTGCATTTTTAAAGTATCGGGAAAGTAGCTATGTTCCTGTTAAAAAATGAGTTTTAATTTCTTCTGTCATTTGTAGGAGATTTTGTTATTCACAGCACTTTTTGAAAGCGTAGGTTCTGAGTGGCTTCAACAGTGGTGAACATTAAATTTTAAACGTAAGTTTTTTGGGTTTTTATATCTGTGATAGCATTGGATATGTGGCTGGGGGCTTTTTGCTTGTTTGTCGTGTGTCGTCCCCACCCCCCCACCCCCTGATACTGATCTGGTATAACCTTTTTGAAAACCCTAACAAACATTTTAATGAAGATGGATTTTCATGTCTAATTTTAGAATGTCCACTCTCCTTTATTTAAAAAAAGAAGGGCAGCACTGGATAGGTAATACAGTCAGAAAATATTCCTTATAAAACCTTATAGGAAAAGTGGAACAATGCTACTGTGGTCATATTGCATAGTGGAGGGGCCTTGTTTATTTTGCGTATTTTGCTGAACCTTGAGGTCAAAAGAAAATCTTGAGAGAAGAAGAAAGCTTCTCTTTCCTCTTGTCTTTGTACCTAGAGCACGTGTGACTTTCCTTTAGACTTGCAACTTGTACTGTGTCCTACATTCAAATGAGCTCTGGAGTCTTCTGCCTTCTGGAAAAGCTGCTTATGAACCCCACAGTTCTCATGCAGCACTACAGCTTCTCCACTGCTATGGGGAAGAGCCTGTGCAGTGTGCTATTCATCTTGACCTGCTGTGTCAGAAGCATCCCCAAGTTTACGACAGACAGTGGTAAAACCTTGTCCTCGATCGTAGGTCCTGACCTAGTTCTCATTTCTGTCTAAAGCCACTGGTCCAACCACTGCACGTCTCCCTGAACTTGCTATTCTGTGAAGCAGCAGTAGACTCTTCTTGGGTAAGTGCCACCTTTATGTAAGCAGATGGCTTTCCTTCCGGGGCGCTGTGTGGAGTACTGCTAAGGAATTTGGGGACTTCTATGACTTTAGGTGTGTTGTTTCCTAGGAAAATCTGATTTCAAATGCATGTATGTGAAAATGACGGAAATTTTCTTACCTGACTTACTACATTGGCAAATGAAACATCTAGTTTTGCTTCGGTCAGTTTTGGCTCTTTCTTTGGGAAATTGATGTGCATTTGTGTTTTCCACAAATCTGGTGTTGGAATTAAAAGTCTAGTGGCTTGTATAGCTTCAGTTTAAGGCCAGTGTTCATTTTTGGGTCAGACATGCTGTTCAGTTTGTCTCAAGCTTTTTAAATACTTGTTCGATAAAGCTGGGAATCTGCCCTTGGAAAGCTGGTGATCTGATTTGACCTGTGTTCAAAAATCTGAGGGCACTGGCTTATTGGTGTGTTTGGCGTGAGCCTTGGAAAGTGCATATGGGTTCACGGAAACCTAAAAATAAGCAGTATTTGGGTTAAACCTCTTTATTTGTATGGACTCATGACCCTAATGGCAAAAATAAATGTACATTTCTGGTACTGCCGCCACCAGCCATGAATATTAATAGTGGAAAAATATTTGAATTTTACATTGTCTTGGCCTCAGATACTTTCTGCAAAATTAGAGGATGAAAATGAAAATTAGTGACTTGACTCATTCTTGTGTAGTACTGAGTGGCGTGTATAGCTGAGTCTCTGTGACATCAGCAATAAAGCAGGCTGGAAAAAATACTTGTCACCAATGATTTCTGTTCAACAAATTTTATAGTTTTGTCAATAAGACATAGAGCAACCCTTTTTATTCTACAGACTGTTAACTTTAAAAACCACTAACCTAAGCAGTTCAGTTTCAGTTGACTAAACTGTTGAATGCATCGAAGAAGCCAGTGAGACAAGCGAAGGTATTTGGGAACTTGTGTAGTTTTTGTCACTGAAATTTCTCAGGTAGGGTATGCCTGAATGATGTGGACAGGAGATTTGCACTTCATGCTGCAGAAGATCATTAAAAAATGGTAAGAGATATCGTACCTGATCTGAGGGAAAAATTGTCCTAATTGCAAGTCTGATCAGTTTGACCTGAGTGCAGGAGAAGGAATAAGAAGGATTTTTGATACTGTCTCCGAATACTTGTGCCTTTTGTTTGACATTCAGTCTCCAGCTGTCACCAACCTACTAGCAGAAGAAGGTGCTATTTTAAAAGAAAGGGGGGAAAAAAACCCAAACCAACAACAACAACAAAACCCCACCAAAAAAACCTTTAAAAAAAAAAAAAAGTGCTAGAATACTAGAAGTGCTTTGGAAGCTGCAAATAACATGAGCATATTGTGCGTGTGGGAACTTACTTTTCCCAAAGCCTAAGAAGGAAGGGCAGGTTCATAGATTTCAGAAGCAATCTGGACTCTGATCTCAGTGAAGACAGATAGTAGAAGGTATTCTGGAAGTTGGATTAAAACTTGTGTTTTATGGAGATTTTTCAAAGCAAAGTTACTGACTCAGTATTGTGTGTATATGGTTAGGAAACTTCTATCTCTATTCAAGGCCAAATGTGTCTGATATTCATTCCCAAGTGTTAAATCTCTCCATACTTTTGTTGTTTTGAAAGGCCCCTTCACCTCTATGACCAGTTAACCTTTCTGGTTAAACGTATAGGTCAAGCTACTAATCCCTACAAGTTAGTCTTCTACCCTCTGGATCATTTTTGTAGCCCTTCCTTGAACTCTGATATTTCATGTCTGTTTTTGAAGTGTGTACATGAGAACCAGAGATAATATTCTAGTAGCATTTTTTTTAAAGTTAGGGAAGATAATTTTGCTACTTGATATTCTTTGTTTTATTTTACGCTTACAGTCGACCACCTGGCCACAGCATAGTCTGTGCAATTCCTACATAATGATCTATGACAGCTCCTAAATTCAGTTCTAATCTTGCCTTTTCAGCACTGAGTAGTTCTGGCGTAATTTTTGTCTCCAGTTGTACTCTGTTGCATTAACTATGTTAAATTGAGTTTTGTGATATTACACTATTAATTGCATAATTCTCTGTTTTTTACTTGAGAAGCTTCTTTGAATTGGAATTCAGGTTTCTGAAATAAAATCGCAGACAAATCAACTTCTGTGGTATTTGGCAGATTTTTATTTGGCAGTATAATTACGAAGACTTATTTTGGGGGCTCTTTAAATCCAGGTTCAACATGCAGCAAATTCAGTTTCAGTCTCAATGTTGGAGAACTTAATAAAATAAATTTGTCTGAAAATCGTGATACAGCTCTGAACCATAACACTGAAGCTCGTGTTTTTCACTGAACTGTAAGGAGTTATTTTTGGGGCTAATAGCCACCAAAGAAGTGAAAAGTGTCTCCACTGCCATTACCACCTGTGACGGTTGGTGCTCCTCTGGGAAAAGTAAGTGGAAAATGTGTGGTAGTTTGCAGAATTCATACTTTCACATTGTACCTGGAGAAATGCAAAAGACACTGGTGAAATTCCTGTTTTCTCATTTGCATGCAAGTTTTCTGATATGTTTGTGAAGCTCTTAGACTTTCAGAAGAAAAGCTTCAGATGTCTACAGTTTAAGATACTTATGTAGAGAGTTTCTTTCTGTTATGAACAGTGTGACATCTTGTATTATGATTTCTGCTATCACTGTCCTTAATCTTGCATGAATTTATGCACTGAACATTTCCAGAAACGCTGTATGAGAAGCGAAAGGAACAAGTAGATTAAGTTACTGAGTCAAAGAAGTAAAAGCAAGGTAATTTTCATGTTGATAAGTTGGTTTGAAACTGTTAGGCTTTAGCAAATTCTTGGAGGCTAGAAATGGCTGTTCTGTTGTTTGTCGTGTAAACTGCACAGCAGCAAAATTGGAGAAGGAAATGATCTAAAGAGGCAAAGGGAAGTTAAAAGGCTAGGACTGGGAAGAAACTGGGGACCTGGGCAATAGGAGATACAAGTTAACAGTTTCAAGAGTCATTCCCTTTTTAATATTATTCCTAGTCCCATTTTTAGATTGGGATTTCTTCCCGTTTTTAATTGGCTTGGAATGAGCTGTTTGTTGGAAGTTTGATCTTTCTAACATAAATTAATGAATCATGTTAGAGAGGGTTTAACATAAAAACGGTACCAATGGTGAGTGTAGGCTGCAGCCATACCTTCCAGTGTGGCCGGTGCCAGTTGCTGAGGGGAGGAATAACGCAGTGTGCTGCCCTGTTCCTCCTTTTGCGTCATTCTCAGCTTCCTGCGGAGTCTGATCTCTGGGAGACGATGCTTTTTCAGGTCAGGGAGGGGTGGCGAATGATTACTGTTTCTAAAAGTTTTATACTCTTGGTCTTTTAAATCCTCTATTAAAAGGAGGGAAGTTACCTTTCTGTATCTTGGCTTCTAGTGTAGTTTTAATGCTGGCTTCTTCCCTCTTCTGTTTGCAAGGATGGAATTATGTATTCTGAGCCATATATTGAAACTTCTGCAGAACTTAGCTGTATTTGAACCATATTCCAGCTGAATCTGCCCAGCTAAATTCTGGCTTAAATTTATGTGGACTTACGCTATGTAGAATCATAGAACATAGAACAGCCCAGGCTGGAAAGGATCTCGAAAGATCATCTGGGCCAATGTGTCATGGGAAGGGGAGCCTAGATGAGATTATCTAACACCCTGCCCAGTTGCATCTTGAAAACCTCCAGCAGTGGGGGCTCTACCACGTCCCTGGGGAGGCTGTTCCAGTGATTGATTGTTCTCAGTGTAAAAAATTTCTTTCTTATATCAAGATGAAACCTCTCCTGGTGCAACTTGTACCTGTTGCCCCTTGTCCTCTCCATGTGGCTCCTTGTGAAGAGAGAGCCTCCATCCTTTTTGTAGCCACCCTTTATGTACTGGAATACTGTGGTGAGGTCCCCCGAGCCTTCTCTTCTCCAGGCACAAAGGACCTAACTTCTTCAGCCTTTCCTCATAGAGCAGGTTCTTCAGCCTTTGATCATCTTCATGGCCCTCCTTTGGACCCTCTCCAGTCTGTCTGCGTCTTTTCTTGAATTATGGAGACCAGAACTGGACACGCTACTCCAGGTGTGGCCTGACAAGTGCTTGGTAGATTGGAATGATCACATCTCTATCTCTGCTAGTAATGCCCCTGCGGATGCAGCCCAGGATCCGATTTGCCTTCTTTGCTGCAGCAGTGCACTGCTGACTCCTGTTCAGCTTGTTGTCCACCAGGACCCCCAGGTCCCTTTCAGCGAGGCTGCTTCCCAGCCACACAGATCCCAGCCTGCACTGGGCTCTTTGTGTCCCGGCTGCAGGACCTTGCACTTGTCTCTGTTAAACTCCATACTGTTCTTGCTAGCTCACTCTTCCAGCCTGTCCTGGTCGCTCTGTAAGATGGCTTTCTCTTCTGACCTGTCCACCTCACCACCTAGTTTGGTGTCATCAGCAAACTTCATGATGGTGTTCTCAATCCCATCGCCCAGATCATTTATGATGACGTTGAACAGTGTGGGGCCCAATATTGATCCCTGGGGGGACCCCATTTGTGACAGGCTGCCAGCCTGAGTAAAAACCATTGATCACCACTCTGAGTGCAGCCTGGGGGCCAGTTTCTTGCCCATCTCGCAGACCACTCATCGAATCTGTATCTTGCCAGTTTGTCCAGGAGAAGGCTGTGGGAAACAGTGTCAAACTTTGCTGAAGTACAGGTAAACAATATCCACTGCTTTCCTCATGTTGACAGAAAATGTTATTTTGTGGTAGAAAGTGATCAGGTTAGTCTGGCATGATTTGCCTTTGGTAAATCCACTCTGGCTTTTCCCAGTCACCTGCTTCATTTGGCTTTGGTAAAGCTAGACAACAATTACATTGTTTTACAACCTCATGTAGATAATCGTGTGCTTTACCTGTGGTTCTTAAGTGTTCTCTTGACACAACAGCCTAGAAAACCTGACTATTAACAGGTTACCAGAAGTACTTTTTGAAGTTTTGTTTCTTAAAATACATACTTTCCAAGCTGGTTTTTTGTGTGGGGGGTTGGTTTTTTGGTAAAAGCCCTACAGCAACTGCTGTTTTGACAGTTCTGTTACATAGATTCTTGCCCTTCATAAGTAGTTGGAATTTTAGGTCTAATTTGAAGCAGGTTTCTAACTTTATTAATCATTTTAAGAGATTTTTAAAATGTAAGTATTGGAAATAATATGATAAGAAATGTTGATGACCTTCAGTAGACAAGTAATACTGTGTCTTAACAACTGATACAGATGTTCATTATTTTGTATGGTTTGAGGCCTCAAGATTGCCCAAATGAATTTTGCCAGTTCTGTAATGTAACCTTGTGATCACTCACAGCCCACTGTGCTAGGCTTCTGATTTCAGTGTTTTGGAAAATAGGAAAAGGTGAAAATTGGAAATAATTGCTGACAAAGTAGATTAATTCCAAGGAAGCTTTTGTGGCTTGGTCTAATTTTTTTTTTTTTTCTTTTCTTTGTTCTCTAACATGGTTTGTTTCTTGAACTACCGTCTTAAATACTAAGGCATGATATTACAGATATAAAATGCAATACTTTTGGTCAGATAAACTTTTTGTTTGATTTCTGTGTATTTTTAGAGTCCTGTATTGAACTTGCAGCATCTCTGTTAATAAGCAAGATGATGGTGCCTGCATTCAGTACAAGATAAATAACTGTTCTTGTTCGTAAAATAGTCTCTTCCTGTTTGAAAACAAAGAGCAGAGGAAATTTTGAAGATGCAAGAGCTAGGAACATTTGCTAAAAAAGAATATAATTGTTTGTGATGTTAAGTTCGTTGTCTAGTAAGTAGTACAGTCATGATTTACTTTCTTTGTTCTTAGACTTCCTAAGATAGTGCCAGCTTTTCCTTTTAAAAGTTCAGTAGGAAACATTTGAAATGGCAAGAACAAATCCAGTGTCATTGGTGCCAAAATGTTCTCGCTGAAAATGATGGAAATTGTAGTGCAAATCATAAATAATTTCCCTATTACAAAGTTATATTAATTTTTTAAGGAGCAAATTTGGCAAATGTTATTCTAAAGTAGAGGAAAACTGGAGAAAGTACAGAAAGTACCAGAATATTGAGTGAAGTGGTAAGAGTGCAAATTTATAAACAGGTTGTTTTTTTCAGATACCCAGTGATAATGAAACCTTGTTTTCTGTAGATGGATGTTCTGCTTCCTCGCCATCTCCCCACCAACTCAGTTTTCACGCAAACTCAGTCTGTTCGCCATGGCTCAGTTACCTCTTGGGTTTCTTGCTGCCCACAGTGCTGCACCACCCCAGTGCTGCCTGGCCCTTTCCCTTCCTCTTCCTCCCTCCTCTCACCTCATGACTTCCCTGTGCAGTAATTTCAGATCTGTAGCTTTCCACAGACCCCCTGACTCCCTTTCCTGGCCCATAAAACTACTGTCTTTTCTGTATTTTTTCCTTGTCCTTTTCTGTTTGCATGCAAAATAGAGCTCCCTTCACTCCTCAGCCAGCACACTGCCTGACTTGTCACTTACATGAGCCTTTTAGGCAACTTCTGCTCCTTAAAGACTGTTCATTGCACAACAGTAAAGAAAACAAGTTATTTTATTTTAATTTGTTTTGCTACCCCCTTGTTCCTTCCCCAGTAACTTCTCGTCAAATCTGTTTTCACCTCTGTTAGACTTAGTGCCATAGCTCTGGTGTGAGAGGAGATAACTTGTTGAAAGAACTGTCGGAAAAAATTGGATACAAAGCAAATTACTCTATCATTGTCAAAATAGATCTCAGAAGCTATACGTTCTGGAAATGGGTACCCTCAATCTTTGTTGCTAGTGACTGGCATTGTATCAACAGTTGAGAAGTGGTGCTGCTCATTTAGTTTGCAAATGTGACACAAGGTGCCATACAGATGTTTTGCTTGCATGTTATTTTGTACAGAGAAATTGTAAGCTACTGGGAAGAGGGCAGGTTTTTGGTTTTGTTTTTTTTCCTTCTCTGAAATGACTTGATTTTGTGAAGTTTTGATCAGATAACTCTCCTAAACGTAAAAAAAAAAAAACAACAAACAAAACAAAAACAAAAAAACCACTGTAGGCGGGGTTTTTTGCATGTGCTGTCTTAGAGTTGGCAGTGTATTTTACATTTTTTAGAAGTCTTTTAGGTTCCCTTGTCTTCTTGTCACAACCTCCTTCCTGCTTCTCAGAGTGTATTTTTATTCCGAATTGGCTTCAGCAGACTTAAAGCTGCACTGGTGTGAAGAGGTGTGCTCAGTCCTTTGGTGGCAGTGAGTCTTTAGATTAGGTCAAATCCCATCGACTGCAGCCTTAGTAAAAACAATTTCCTCTGGGTGTGGAGAAGCAAAAAATAACCCATTACAAGTTATTACAAAACAAAACCAATCTTTAAGTGATTGCAAAAATTCATTTCCTCCAAGAAATGTAGTTAGCTGGTCCCTGCTAGTGTGCATGTTGTGAGACATTTTAAATCTTCTCAAGGTTCCCATAATATTCATTATGATGATTCAGGCAAGAAACACTGAACCTATAAACAACCAGATCTGTCCCAACTTCCAGGTATTGGAATAAGTGTAATATTAAAGTTTTAAATATGTTTACTAACTACAGTGACATCCCAGCCCAAATCCAGTGTTGTTTTTTTAAATTACTTTATATCATTTTTTAGATTTAAGTGGGTTTTTTTTAATGTGCCCTTAAGTTTTTGTAGGTTCTTATTAGTTATTATTCACTGTCTTACCTGTTTAAATTTATTTAACTATATGTGCATCATCTAACTCTTCAGATTGAGTACTGAGGAACATAAGCTGTTTACAAATTGAGATTTTTCTTCTTTCTGGATGTTAACATGAAGAATTTTATGGCATTCTTGTTCTAAAACTTTCTTTTGTTTAAACAAACTCTGTAACACCACTTCCTCTTAGGTGAATCCTGTGATGAAACTCTCTTGGCTTAGAAAAGGATGGGGGGGAAGGGCATTTTGAAAGATAAAAGTAACCTGCAATATTAATACTAATTTCAGAATGTTTTTTGTAAACAGTGCTCAGTATCTGTAAATGCACTATAAATTTTATAAAGCTGGTTTCCTGACAAAAAATTTATTTCATGAACAACCCATTTATAGTACATGCATACACATATGCGTGCCCTGTGATAAATACAATATACTATGAGTTGGCTTGGTGGCTCTCATTTGATGTGGTGGTTGATTGAAATTTCTAGTGTTTGTACATACATACGTATTAGAAGAATGGATCTAATTGCTTCAGTTACTATAAAGTGTGATTTGGATTTTACGATTATTCCCCCCTGCTCCCAGTAATAGATGCTGTTTCATCTGACTGTCTCTTTATATTTGAAAATAGCTGCTTTGGAGAGAAGGGCTTTTTATGCTCTTATGTTTTCCAGCCACGGCTTTTTCAGTTAAGGGTGTGGCTTTTTCTGACATAGTTGTGTTAGAACAGGCTCTCGCATAAAAACACTTATCATGGCAAAAAGTCCTTTGACATTACAGCTTATCTTACTTGGGGGCTGTAGTACACTACATCGGAAAGGAACTGTCTGTACTAAAGATGGTTTTAATTTTTTCTTTTTTTACTGTCTGGGCAGCCTGTTGTGATTTTTCAATGTGACTTTCCAGTTTATAGAACCATTGGCCATTCCCCAGTGTGTGTTCAGCTTAACTGTTCAGAATCCTTTTATTTATTTATCAGTATCCATATTACTGAAGCTCTTACTGGAGAGTTCATCATGCCTTACTCCCAAAGGTCTTCCAAGGAAACTCATAAATAAATTTCAATGGCTTGTGCAAAATGTTGTCAAACACATCTGTTTCTGATTCAAAAATCAACACCTTTATCATCAGTAGCTGACAGCCATTAAAATAAACAATTACTATTAACAGTTACATTAAAACAGTTAATTACTAGACCTTGAGGGGGGGTGCCATTAATTTTGGGCATCTACAAAACTGAGCTATGAAACTGATATTTAACCTTAAATATAAAATGATCACTTAATGTTAAACATTGGCTTTCCTGTAAAATTATTGCTGCTATATAGTGGTGAAGCAGTAATAACTTCCCAGGACGTTCTTGAATACCATCTTATACTTGGGTGAAGGAGTAATACAACTTTGGCAAGACACTGTGATCCCATTGTAATGTTACCTGTGCAGGCTGTTAGGGACTAGCTTCTTTCCAGTGTGAGTAAGAAACAGTGAAGAGAAGTAATTATGTATATAATTCATTTGGAAATAGCTTTTGGTACTCTGAAAATAAGATGGAATTAGTGTAAAGAATTAAATGCAAAATTATGTTTGCAGGTGTATGTACACTCTTCTTTAAATAAGACTGCACATACACATATACACAAGGTGCAACATTAAACTTAGAATATATTCTGGAAGTTGAATGCTTCAGCAGGCAGGAGTGGGCCATTGTTCTTTGGTGGTGGTGGTAAGCATGAACTTGATAGTTTTCCTATGGTTTGCTTTGAAGTAAATACACATTTGGGACTATACTCAACATAATGCAGTATAAATTCTGAACTGTTTGAGTGGATCGGCTTGTCTTTATTTGTGGGCTTGCCCTTGTGCTGTTTCTGAAGTCTCTGATTCTTTGCGATAAGCAGAGGGTGGTGAAGTTTAGACTTAGATTGGGCCAAGTGAGCTATTATTGTAAGAGAGTAAGCCATATGTTTGGATCTGCAAACTGTCATTTTTCAGCAAAAACCTGAATGTAGAGGCATCAGGATAGCTAATAGAGCTCAGAAGAGGGGTTGTGGAAAGTGGGTAGTGGGCCTTCGAAAGCATTTTTGGGGTATGAAACGGCAGATGGTGCAGGCTGGAGATTGTGATGAGAAAGAGAACTTAGAGGGTGTGTGTTAGGGATCTGAAGCTGCCAAAGGAGAGGTGGCTCCTTTGCTATAACTTCGCTTGTTTAAAACTTTCCAGATCTACCTTAAAAGGTTTTCCATGCGGATAAAAGCATTATTTCTTCTCACTATATTTCTCCCTGGGTGGAGGAAAGCTAGTAATTAAAAGAAGTTACAGTAATAAATATGTGTGTATATGCTTACTCTAAAGAAGGAAAAAAAAAGAAAAAGAAAGAAAAGATCTGACCATGACTTTTAAAGCCTAGACTGATTGGTTTAAAATGAAATACTTCAAACAGTGCAGAGATGTCTGTGTGTGTTTATGTAGCAACTCAGTGGGTAGAAATCACTGAGCATCTAAGCACTTAAGACACTTGAGTTTAACATAGATTTTGATAGTAGCATCCTCTTCTGCAGAGTCAAGGAAAATACTTTTCTTCTGCTCATTGCTGTCTCAGTTCAGTGATTTGTTCATTCTGAAATGAGAAACCAGCTGAGTTTTGAAACTTGTTTTCTAATGTAAGAATTAAAGAGGATGAGATCTGCTAATTCTGAAGTCTTGAAGTAGATAATTTTCTTCACTGCAATGATTTTAACATAATCTGCATTTCAAAATAATTTATGTAAACTTGCCTTTTTCTGTGTGGTTCCGCATCTGTGGTGGTTTTAGCTAATAAATATGCAATTAAATTCCTAATCAAATTAAAATCCACAAGGAAGTACAGTTTAAGATGAGTCATTAAGAAAAATCTAAAAATAGTAAAAGAATACAGACGTATGTCAAAATTTACTAATTATAACATGTAGAAGATTAAATCATTGCTTAAATGAAGATACATACAGTCTTTCCTACTACATAGCAAAAAGAATTGTGATGACTTTATAGTATCAGCAGATTTTAATGGTACTAATCCTTGCAAAACTGAAGATGCATAATAAAATTGATTTGTTTAAATCAGAGTTCTCCTTACTGTGTGAACCCTGAATTTAAATTGGTATGATTAATGTGTTCTGCCTTACTGGGACAGGGAGCTAGATTCTGCTACTTTATTCTCTTTATCTATTTTTTCACCTCCAGCAAAAGATCTACTAGCTTTTCTCGTCTCGTTTTCATAGTAAAGTTGCTAAATGTCATGATGGCAAGGGATTTCAACCTTGCATGTTTTGTGTGTAATGTAAATAATTGCAGTTTGCTGAACTAGAAAGCCATTCAGAGTTAAATATTCTTATTACAGTTCAGTGAAGTACAGCTTGTGTTAGTGACATTTTGTTTAATCATGTATGATACGCAAAGACAATAAATCTTTTCTGAAAAAGCTTAATTTTAATTTGATATGGCAGATGATCAGGAATCAGAGGTTTGAGTCTCAAGGTGTTGCAAGAGTGGCTTTACTGAACTGGTTGCTTGTCAGTGGAAAGCTTCAAAAAAATCTTTTAAAAAGGATTTTGGAATGAAGGTTATAATATTGTGCCCAGGAAACTTGGATGATGTTACTCAAAGGGATTCTTGTGAGCGAAAGAAGGATGTGTGTATGAGCAATACCAGCTGAGTTTTCAGCCTTTCTAGTAGATACGTGCAATTGTTGATTACCACATGTAAAACTGAAATGAACCCTGGCCAGTGGGTGGGGGTTGTGTTTGTGTGTGTGCTTTCCAGATTCCAGAACCCACATGCTAATGTAGTGATGTGCAGATTGTTGAATGAACTTAAAATAAATATATTCATGAAAAGCATGCCTCAGGTTGTAGAGTCAGTATTTCTGAGTTTGTCTCCAGAAATGTGTTCGCAATCTGAGCATGTTTTGGTGGGGTTGATTCTTTATATTAATGAACATGTGTAATATCCTATTTCCCGTAATGATTTAAATTCTGATTTGTACAATATTCTTTTCATTTTTTCATTATGTCAGCTTTAACTTCTTAAGTTTAAAAAAAAAAAAAAAAAAAAAGAGTTTAGACCTCATGTGCCTTGAACTTCTCTGTCATTGTCTGTAAGAAGGTTTGAAGGACTTCCATGCTTCTAAAAATCAAGCTGTGTAGACAGCTTAAAGAACTGGAGGTGGTTTAAATGGGAACTCTTGTGTTAGTTTTGTGTAGCATGTACATATGTAGCATATTTGACTTTGCATATATGTTAGCCTACTTTTCTAATCTTGTATTTTAAAATCTTTTTCTCCTCTAAAATACTGCTATCCAATAGTCTAAACATGGTTTCTGTGTTTGGGAAGCATGCTAATTTTAGATGGATTTGAACTGTTACTCTGAAACAAGAAACACGTATGAAGTTCTTAATTGTTTCCTTGCTTGATTTATTTATTCCTCTTCTCTGTCCCCTCTTCATAGGTTCCTTAAAACTGTGCTATGAATGGTGATTCTGGTGTGGGGGTGGTGACTTCACCACCTCCAACAACAGCCCCTCATAAAGAGAGATATTTTGATCGAGTTGATGAAAATAATCCAGATTATTTGAGAGAGAGGAATATGGCACCTGACCTTCGCCAGGATTTTAACATGATGGAACAGAAGAAGAGAGTCTCCATGATTCTTCAAAGCCCGGTAAGAAAAGAAAATGCTCCAACTTTAAAGTGATACATTTAATATCTCTATTTTTAATATCCCTATGGAATTGGAGAAATTTGTGGTATCTTAGATCCATTTGATCTTTTTTCTAGTTGGCCTTTCTTCTAAAGTATCCTAATTGTAGCCTAATTTTTCCTTATGTTATCTGGTTGAATTTTTATTGTCTACTCATGAAGCAGTTCCTCAGTCTTGCTTGCAGAATTCTCTGTGTAATCATGAACATTTTTTTCATATTGTCCATCTAGTCCTGGTGAGATGTTTTTTCACTTGTTTCATGTATTTAATATTCATTTAAACACTTAATTTAAGTAACTCTTCTAAGAGTAGCTTATACAAGGCAGGTCTGTCCTGTGCTCAGTTTTTCATCATGATTCTGAGATATGAAATATTTTTATGTATCTCTTTCTGAAAGCGTGCACAATAATAAACTATGAATGATTGAAATGTAATATTAAAGATGTTTCCCTCAGGGAGAAAATACACAAAATTTCTCTCGTAACATTTGTTCCTTTTGTAATCACTGATGGGTGACTTTAGATGACAAAACATGTCATGACATGATGTCATTAAGAATAGGGACGTAGTGGTATATTTAGTTTTTCCACGTGAAATCAACCCATTTTGTTTAGATTCACTTAATGATTGGAATACTTCTCTTTCAGTACAAATTCCAGTGTTCTTGTCAAAAGCAGCAGCTACCAGCAATAGTAAAAAAACCTGTTTACTTCCTTTCAAAGTAACTCTCTCCCCCAAAAAAAACCAACCAGGAAAAAAGTAAACCACCCCTTGTTTAAATATATTTTAAAAATTCAATGGCTATTCCTTCCTGTGTTCCTGGATGCCTTCTTGGCTCTCAGTTCCCTCAGTGAGCCACACTGATAATTTTCCTTCTCTTTTCTGGTTCTACTACTTTTCCTTTCATGTTTTGTGTTCAATTAGATTGTACATCTGCTCCTTCTTCCAGAAATCATTTTAGTAGGCTCAGTGAGTTTTGGTGTTACTTGAAGAGAGAATGCTGGAATTTCCATTCACAGAAAAATAAGTGACTCTTATCATTGGAGCTCCAGAGAGCAACATTTTCAAGTAACATTATGCACCCAGTAATTCTGCCCTGAGCTGTTTTTCAGAAGAGGTATAGAATGTTTCCATCTAAGTGCTAAAAAGAAGCTGTGTATGAAAGGTTGAAGTTCATTTGAATATGCTTTACAATATGCAATGTCCTGTTGCTAGGCTTTTTGTGAAGAACTGGAATCTATGATCCAGGAACAATTTAAGAAGGGGAAGAACCCAACAGGTTTATTGGCTTTACAGCAGATTGCGGATTTCATGACAACAAACGTACCAAATGTCTACCCTGCAGCACCACAAGGTGGAATGGCTGCGTTGAACATGAGTGAGTGCACCTTAATTTATAATAGTAGAATTCTTCTTTTTTGAAAGGCTTAAAATGAAGACAGTGTGAATGAAATGAAAAGTGCTGTGAAGTTCAAATGCTACCCTGTTCTGCTCACAGAACACTGCAAACATAAAATGACTGATTAGTTTCTAATGCCACAGTGATATGCAATGTGATTCATGTATACAATTTATATCAAAAGCTATTTCAAGTATGGTATCAAGTAAGCCTGATAAGTCAGCACCAGTAAAAAAAAAAAGATTTAAATGTTGCTAATGTTTACCACATGGATTGTCTGCAGGAAAATGAAACGCTCATTAGTAGTCTAGTAACAGTGAAGGTCTTTAGAAACTAATTATTTTTGCCATTGAAATACTGTTTGCAGCATTCTTCCATGAAGTGAAGCTGTAGACAAGAAACATTAGCAGGCAAAACAAAGAAGGAAAACAAAAACCAAAATGTGCAAATGCATGTACTCACAGGTTTTGTGTTAAGATAATATAAATCCTTGCCTGTGTTCCAAAATAAATCTGTAGTTTAAACTGTAGCATGGCCTGGTTCTGCTTTATCACAGTTACTTTTATCCACATTTCTAATTGCACTGTAACTAGAACTACAGTATTTGTAATTATTTACCGTAATCCTCCTCTCTCTAGCTTGTACTTAATGTTTTCTGATTAAATGAACTTGTGTGAATTTTTTTAGATGTATAATTCTCCTTTTCAGGAATACCAAATCATATATCTCAAAAAGTGGAATATTTGGGGTTACATTTTTCTGTTAACAATGAAGTTGTATTTTACAGACAATCATTAGTTTGAGAGAGAAAAAAAAAAATTTTGCTAAGGAAAGCACTGACTCCTTAGCACTAATGAATATTAAGGAAGGAAATGAATGCTGAGTCTACTGAAGATAAATGACCTTGTCCAAGACTGTTGTTATATTTGTGTAATGCAAATTATGACATTATAGTAATTAAAGTTTGCTATCCATTCCTTGGGTCAGTATGTTGATACAAACTAGTAAGAACAACCACTATAATAGTGGTGCATGTTGTTAGGTTTTAACTGATGTTGAACACAACCCCCCTTGTGGTTTTTTACCCCTTCTGCTTTTCAGGTCTTGGCATGGTGACACCAGTGAATGATCTGAGAGGATCAGATTCCATTGCTTATGAAAAAGGGGAGAAGTTGTTACGATGTAAATTGGCAGCTTTCTACAGATTAGCAGATCTCTTTGGCTGGTCTCAGCTTATTTACAATCATATAACAGTGAGTATTGAATCAGCAGATAACTGAACCAATTGTTTTAACATACAAGAGAATTGCTTCCCTCACCCATCTGTCATTTTCTCTTTGTGTGGAAGAGGAGCAAAGTGGTATTGAAAGCACTGTAATAGTGAAGAGACTTGTCATTGCATCTCAAGAGTAAGAACTGGAACAGCTTGGATGTCAGCTGTCATAGCCTGAATAGAGTCTTAAGAGAGTGTACATGAAAGTTCTTATGTCGAAATTAAGATTCCTGAAAGACTCGGTCTTTTAGTATCTTAAATACTTTGAATAGTTGTATGTATTTTTCTGCAAGGTCATGTCTTAGTTTTCTTGCTAAGTGCTAAAAAATCTTATTAGTCATTCAGTTGAATTTTATAATTCAAGGTACCAACCTTTTTGAAAAAGAAGCCACAGTATTTCTGAACACAAGCGAACTACTTAGCTTAATGCAGTGTGCCAACAATTTTCCTTGTGACTGAGTAATCGCTGGCATCCATAAAAATAATGACATGGAGGTCAAATCAAGGAGGTTTTATATGCCAGAAGAATGATCAACATGAGTCTCATGAGTAAAGTCACAGCTGTGGTGTGCAACCCAGTCAATTGTTTTCCTAACAGAGCTGAATTGTTTTTTTTCCTACATAGTAGAGGTTGTCCTTTATGTATTTTCAGTTCTTCTAGTTGCAGTCTGAATGAGATACAGTAATTTTATTGTTACTGCTTTTTGAGATTTCAAGGTATATTATTTGTTTGTAATCATGTTTGTAATCATTGATGTGAGAGGAGAAGGAAATGACAGATCAACATTCATATGAAATAACGATGGAAGGACAGAGTACAATTATACTTTTTCTTATCTATAATTAACGTAATAGTTTTAACAAAAGCCTAAGGAAAATTATAAAGAAAAGAAGTTTCACCAAAAATAATGGAGATGAAGAGGCCCATTACTGAGTCACACAAGGACCTTGATGACTTAGAATCATAGAATCATTAAGGTT
>NW_009192097.1:0-1369 GCF_000690835.1 Fulmarus glacialis | reverse complement strand
AGCATAAATTATTCTATGAGTCTATAGAAGGTAAGGATAGGATTCATGTGCCTGTATGTCATTAGGTATTGACATTTTAGGTGCAACAGAAGAGGAAACAGTGCTCTCCTAGCCTTGTCTATTTCTTAATCTCTAACTTCCATAGAAAACTATTTCAATTATTTTTTATATGAAACTTCTTTTTTTTTTTTTCCTGCAAATTTCTGTTTTCATGCTTTAAAAGACATTTTTCCAATGACATTTCTTTTTCTTTTCATCACCAGCTATTTAGAACAAGCATCAAGAAAAAAAATAGGCTGGATTAATCTTCATCCTTTTCTCTCAAGTAAGTAGTGTTTTGTGTTTTAGCATTTATGTTAATGCACATTTATTATAGAAATAGCTTTTCTCACTCTCTGTCCTTCCTTCCTGTATTCCTTCCTTCCCTCCTTCCTGCTTTTCCACTTCTTAATTTTTCACTTTTTTATCATTTCCCTTCTTTCCTTTCTTCCTTCTTCCTCAGAGTTGGGTACCATGAGATTAATTTCCCCTAAGTGTACGTACCAACATCAATACCAACAGCACAGCCCCTTTCCATAGTTCATCTCTATTGTCAATGTCTCTGTTGTCAACCACTCTTTGAATACAATTTACCTGAATTATTTTAGAGTCTACTTCAGGTGCTTCATGCTATAGAGAGGGAATCTTCTGTGGAATTCATTGATTAAAATCTATATTTAATATTTGGATTGGTGAGACTCCTCTTATGAATGAAGTGTAGCCATCTTGAAATTGACTTCACATGAGATTTTCCCTGCCTGTGACTTACAACAGAGCAGGCTGTTATCAAATCTCTCTGACACTTTCTCCTGTGCAGAGGTTCATGGTTCATTGGCACCATAAAGTTTTTGCATACAGTGGGCAAAGTTTTGCCTAATTAAGGGATAGAATCAGACCTTCTGATCCCAAATTGAACTAATCTGATGAGAATTGCTTGTCATTTTTTGATAATCACATTTCCTTAAAGTGTCTTTAATTGAGAATTTTAAAAAAAAGACATTGTTTAAGAAATATTGCACACAAATATTTACTTCTAGAACATACACACCTACACATACACGTGTTTATATTCACATGTAAGCTATGAAATACTTTTGCTTTTATTTCTCTTCACAGCTACGCATATAGATAGACAGACAGAGATATGGAGGAACTGTAGAATATTGAAGTGGACAATTAAGAAGTCATGGGAAAAAACAGTCTTCCCACCATGGAAATAACGGAGGTATGTTCAATCTACACTCTTCTAGTACAGCATATCCTTTTCTGTCTGCCCAAATCTTATATTAGAAACATATATCTAATACATATATAGAAAGAAAGATTATTA
>NW_009192096.1:0-544 GCF_000690835.1 Fulmarus glacialis | reverse complement strand
TGCCATCCAGAGATCTACCCCCACGACGGGCCCTGTGGCTACTCAACCCCTAGCCACAGTCACTGCAGCTGAACCAGGGAATCAACATGTGCCGGTATCAGCTGCCCCTATACACAAGAAGAAATACAGAAGAAAAACAGCTCATTTAGTAGGGGATGAAGATGAACCAGGGCCACCACGAGAACAGGAGGAGGAAGAGGCAGAACTCATAAATGAGATGGTAACCACCCTGTCCCTATCCCTGAATGAGCTGCGAGTTATGCAAAAAGATTTTAGTCATTGTCCAACAAGCACATTATCACCTGGCTGCTCCGATGCTGGGATAACAGGGCCAGTAGTCTGAAATTGGAGGGTAGGGAAGCTAAGCATCTGGGATTCCTTTCTAGGTAAGGGGGCGTTGACAAAGCGACTGGAAAAGGGGCACAAGTCCTCAGCCGCTGGAGGCGACTCCTGTCAGGCATGAAGGCAAGGGCTCAACTTTGTTCCCAATTTTCTCTACCTCCTCCCTGCCCCCATGGCGCAGGGGGACAGGGAATGGGGGTTG
>NW_009192095.1:71286-73609 GCF_000690835.1 Fulmarus glacialis | reverse complement strand
GACAGCCTGCTCCTGCACCTTTAAGACTTTCAGGTATTCTGCATCTGCATCAAAAGGTGGTTTGCAACTGTTATCCTTTTTTCCCCTCAGGAAGCACTTAAACTTTTTATTTTTGAGAAACTCTTTTCTAAGTAACTTTAAAATGTACCGTATGAGAGAACAAGTTTGTACAAATGTGAATCATAACTGGATATGTACCACACCTAGGAAGAAGTTGATTCTCCAGGAGTTAATTTTAAAATACTTCCAAGTTATAATTAATCAAACAATAATATTTTGCATATCTAAGCTAAAATATTTGAGGATAAATCTTACAGGAAATTGAGCTTCGAGTGCTGTTTAGACAGTTATTATTTGACTACAGGTATGATGTTTCAAGAAAGGAATTTACATGGCCAAAGTTCATTCCCTGTTCTTTTTTTTCCCATTCATTCCTCCAGCAAATGAGTCCTTCTAGGACTCCAAAAAGGAAAATTGTTATAAAATAGGTTTCATCAGTAAAAGAATCAAGTTACTCACCTCTTTTTAAAGTTTTGCAGTCTGCCTCAGACATATCCACATGTCATACCTTGCTGTTCCTGCAACATGTTAGGTAGAACAGCTGACAAACGAAAAGCCACTAAGGGCTATTAAGGACTCAGAGCCTGATTTTGATAGTTTTCTGTGTTTTAAATCCATTAATTTCATTACAGTTACACCTAATTTACATCTGTGTGAAAATTAAGCATTAAGTTTGCCTTGTATTTTTAGTCTTTATTTCTAATGATTTGAAAGCTACTCGTATATGATACTGTCAGACTAATGGAGCAAATTAAAGATGAGTGACCATATTTTATGTCATTGTATATTTAAAATAAATGTTTTCAATTTCTAAAATTAAATAATGAAATTTTTTTTTACTGAAACACTAATAAACCATATGACTGTCATAAACTTAATTTACTTAGTACATTTTATAGGCACTGTAAAATGCAGCTTCTTTCCTAACAAGCTGAACTTTTTTGGGGAAAGGAGTTGAAATTTTCCCATGGCCCAGTGCTTCATAAACATGTGATCGAAATGGCAACTAGAATAAAATGAAGCACTTCCTCAGTAACAACTATGCTGAGAATCAAATTGCTGCCCCACTGAATTCTACAGCCTAATTTGAGAATTCATTTTACATGAATGTAATCCATTGATTTAAATCATTCATGGAAATGAGATCAGAGATATAATTGTACAGGATTTTTTTTTTATTTCAGAAGTGACAGAATGCATCCACAGCTCTCAGTTTTCAGGTAATGGGAACCCAGATGCATGCTAATCTTTGGTCCTAGACAGACGTATCAGTATCATTTTGTCAATGAGCCAGTACAGAAAATTTTCCTTTAAGACAATTCAATCTAATCTTAAATGTTTTATTAAATCTATATTGAAATCAAGTCATTGTCATTAATAAACTATCATTTGATGATTAGTTTTCCCACTTGTAAACATTAGTTATTAAAAATGACATTCAGCTAAGTTTACAATATATGGTAATATTACCTTCATTTTATTACTAAAAGACAGTACATCAGATCCAAATAAAAGGTATTGATACTCCAGACAAGACTGTTCTGATAGTGGTTGTTTTAGTTATTAAAAAAACCCCAACTGAATCGTTGAACTGCACTCAATTCCAGAGCATCTTTAGAATCCAGAACACCAAGAAAATTAGCACTGGTTCCAATGCTAGCTTCTTTACTGAGTGTAAACTTCAGCAAAATCTTGTAAAGTCAAATCACTAAGTCTGTGAAATAATCTTACCACTCTCTCTTCCTTTTCTGTCATGTTTCTTAAGAGTTTCGTCCATTTAGATATTTCACCCCAAATCTCATTACTACTGCATTTGGCTACAGCACCATTACACTCGTGCCTTTCTGAGGGATAGTGCAAATGCCCAGTGCATTTACTTTCAATTTACATTTGCATTTCTCTCCCCATATCCACATGCATACAACACATTCTCCCATTTTTATACTCTTGAGAGCACCTCTCTAATGGGCTGCATTGCTGCGCATAGTGCCCAGGTTACTCCAGACACGCTGAATGAAAAGCACACACAAAGAACAATAATTCTGCATTAGAGTATGGAGAAGGGGAAGGCTCATCCTTATGACCCCTCCTGCTTCAGGGTCAGAAAGAGTCTCTGGCCCTGGTTTATTTAGCAGGTACAATGTTGCCAATGTTTGCCAAGACATGTTTTTCAGACTTTATATTGTCACAGGAAAGTAAATTGCTGAGTATGCACCAGTGTTAATGGGTGGATGATACTCATTGTGGTTTTCTCCTTTGAATT
>NW_009192095.1:63786-66286 GCF_000690835.1 Fulmarus glacialis | reverse complement strand
CAGGGACGTGGTGCGTCCAGGCATTGGGCTTTGCACCAGAGCACTGCTCTGACTTGAGAATTTTTGCAGCCCTCCTCTGTACGTCCTACATAGTCTGAGGAAACCCAACGGCGCGACACCAGTGTGCTTTATACACCAGGCAGCTGGGCACTACCTCAGCAGTCGTGAGGATGAAGAGAATATTAAAAGGCTGCCCTGTAAGAAATAAAGCCTGGAAAGACCAGGAGTCATCGCCAGGGGTGAAAGAATGACAGGGTAAAGCAGAACGAGTGGGAATCAGGTGCAGCGACTTGTGTAGGCAGATTCCCAACAAAAGTTTTATGAGGTTATGAGGACCTGTCAGAGGAGCTATAGCTCCATCCTCCACTCTCCTGCTCATTCTGGCTACGAATATTACTAATACGAACTACCATGTTCATGAGAGCAAACTGCCAGCAAAGACTGAAGAAATAAGCAAGAGCTTTGAAAATGCAGGGCATTTCTTCCTTTGCTACATCACTTTATCAACGCAAGAATAATGGTTGTCATTCTGAGCTACAGTTTCCAGTCTGTATTAGGTAAGGACCAAATGAAAATGGACACAGCTTACTCCCAAGGACAGATTTTCAAATACAGAAAAGATTGTCTGAATTTTCCATGAATTTCTGAGAAGATCATGGTAGAATTTTCGAAGGAGTAATTTTTCTGTTGAAGTAACCAAGACCATAGGTATTCTCAGAGGATGATTTTAATTTAAATGAATCTGGATCAGGCCCCTCAGTGAACTTTACAAAATACAGTAAGCTCCCTTTATTGCATTAATTGATAACTTAATTATTTAGGGAATGACATAATTGTCACGAGATGGAAGAATTACTTAAATAGCCGTTTGAATCCCTGTTACCGTCATTTGGATCTAAACTGCATTACACAGGGATTTTTGGCAGAGAAGAGAAGGTAAGAGAAGAACCAGTGTGATTTATAGAAAATAAAACAGGTTCACCCATTTCCTGGTTATGGTCATTAACAGTGGTATAATTGTGCATAATCATTGGTCCCATTTCTAGTGTACATTGCTAGAGGCTGACTAAACTTTGCATCTGCATAGAAATTAAGATGCAAATATGAGTTGTGTTCATTGGTATGACTAGTGTAAAGTAAACAAAGGGTATTTCTATTGTATATTTAAGGTTGAGAAACCTATTTGGTGAACAGCATGCTATCAGCGAAGACTTCACAGTTATTAAGTAACTGCAAAAGGACATGGTCAAGTCAATGATGGGTAAGGAAAAAGGCATATATAAAGAGCACAGCAGTGTTGGGATACTGATAGGCACTTGTGGTTGTCCCCATCTGGGAAAACTGCAATAATTCTCTCTCTATCACGATTCCCATGTTTTAAAACAAAACAAAAAGAGGAGGGGGGAGGGGGGAAGAGGGGCTGAATGCCAAGCAGTAATTTTAGGATGAAGAATATATAAAAGTCAGAGCAAAATGGATGATTTAATTTCTCATCATTATTCTACTGAAGAATTAAATTTGCAAGGTCATGTTGCGGCTTATTCACTCAGAGGCATATCAGTGAAGGTAACTGGATTCAGATGAGTTACCATCCAAGAGATATTTAAAGAAGCGACTGTTCTCTAAATATATGTACAAAACAGCGTTGTCTAGACTCACGTTGCATATTAAATCAAAGCTTGGCTTCCTGGAGTTAAAGGACTCGTCTTAGGCTCTTAACAAAAAACTGACCCAAGTTCTGACATCCACCTTCCCAGATTTATTTTATGAGATAAGACTGTATTTCATTTGCTATGGCTTCCATGTACTTTATTCCTTTGTTTCTTTTTAAAAATCTCTACCAATACCTGTAACAGCAGAAGCATGCTTTATATAATACCCATGCCTCACTAATATATCATCATGGTAGAACAGACATGAAAAATACTGGTTACCTGTAACCAGGCCTATGCATTTACCGAACATGTTAAATGAGTACTTTCTCTAATTCATGTATTTAATATATAGCTGTATTTCAGATATGTTTGCAACCGAATGTGGGAAGGAAAATTCAGAACATGGAAGAAAGGAAAGAAGTGGAGTTGAATTACTGTAGAAAAATTCTTACAGGCTAATTTTGGAAAAATCTATACTGTAAATTATTTCAGATGCTAATAAATTTTCCTTATTAACATTCACCTTTTATTTTATTAGTTTTCTCGACTCCTTCACTGAATTGCAGAGAAAGATATCATTTTAGATCTTTTGAACTACTTGAGAAATGTCTGTCAGCTGGTTTTGATTGAATTTGTTATTAACAGCTGTTCCTAGCTTTAGAAATCCAACTGTGATATGTAAAAATAATATCTCAGGTTTTTCTTTTAGCCAAACACCTAATTTGCAGAGTCTTAAATTCTTCCTTTTTTCTCCACCCCCCCTCCACCCCTCCTCCCCCCCCCCAAAATCTATCCAGAACTGCTGGTGGAAGAGCAGCCTGGGCACTAGCAATATGTAGGGAACA
>NW_009192095.1:24286-63715 GCF_000690835.1 Fulmarus glacialis | reverse complement strand
TCCGAATGAAAAGCAGAATCCATGTAACATTGAAATAGGTAGGAGGGGAAGTATCCATCAACTTTATTCCTCTGTAACATTTCCTACTGTGCCCTCATATGGTTGAAACAATGTGCAGCTTCGGGATAGTTTGTGGAAAATAATATACAGATAGACGTGGCAGGAAAAATGTGGTTACTTCTGTAACGGGGCAAAAAAGATCCCACCTTTTCTTACCTAACACACCTGTGATTCAGCAATCCAAATGTTCATAAACCTCAGGATTGATTATTTAGGAAAGAACTGCAGTCTCGATCTTTCCCACCCCATAAGCTTCAAGAGCTTCTTAAATTTTTGTTTAGAATAGGTAAACTTCTGCCCTGTCCCCCACATAGCTCCCTTCCTCCCAAAACTGTGCCACTACATCAATGTGGAGAACTAGTTTGCTGCTTCTGGAAAGTGGTGTTTGATCAAACAGACAATTTGAAATATTTACAGAAAACACATTGGGCAATACATCCAGTTTTTCAAATCTCATGCTGGCTTGTGAAGCCATCATATCAGAGTTCCCTTCCCTTTCTCTTAAACCCACTTCTTAAATCCTGTGTGCCTTAATTCTGAGGATCCTTTGTGGCTCGGCTGGTCCATGTGTGCGCTGTATTTCATCTACTGCATCTCTACATGCTAATCTCTTTAGGACAGGGCCTCAGTCCTTTGCCGTATGTCTCCTTTTGTATGTTGTAGGACATGTGAAGGACTTACTGTGAATTAAAAAATGTAAGAAGCATACTGGACAAAATTAAGACCCTGTGAAAGCCATAAACCATTGGAGTAGCTTATTATAGGCCAGCTCGGTACCTAAAATGCAATTTTAATACAAAAGCTTAAACACCATCCTGGTACTGTTTTTATCAACTGGATCCTTTTATTCTAAAAAAACCACTTTTAGAAAATCAAGAGAAAACAGATGGGAAAGGGGAATTCTCTTTTAGCATATAAGTTGAACTCCAAGCATTGGGGAAATATTTATGACCCTAAAATGGGGGCAAAAACTCTTTTTGTCTGTAAGAAACAAGATACTGGCAGCAGTATCCCACCTTGAAGGGGTTCAGGGCTTTCCCTAGTCAAGGTCAGACAAAGATTTAGCAAACAGCTTTGAAAAATAAGCAGTTGTGAATGACACACAAAACAGAATGATACCACTTCTTCAGACACTACGTGTATTGTGAAATTTAGCTTGCAAACGATGAGGGGTCAATTTTATAAGATTACTTGCTGTAAAAATTTTAATCTTAAAAATGTTATACCCATTTGATCTCGTATGTACAACAATCTGGCTTTTTATTTCTTTTAAAGAAAAATGAAAACATTGAAGTGGGGTTATAACAGCTTCTTTAATTTTTTTTCTGTACTCTAAATTATGCTTATTCACCCATACATTCCCTCTCAGAGTATTCATTTAGAAGGAAGCTTTTGCAATAGTCACATTTAATTTATCAAGGTGCAATAATTTGTGTTTCCCAATCATCTTGCAGACTTTGGTTCATTATACTATTGTTTCACATGAGTAAGTTAGCAAAGTTTGGATTGATTGACTCTAATTAACTAAAACTGGTTCCAGGCTGTGCATCTATTGTCATGGTAGCTAGCCACAAAGCTCCAAACTGTTCAGTAATGGCAATATAACGTACTATCGATATGAAAACTCTAGCAAATGTTTAACGTTGGGCTTGTCAGCAAATGAAAAAAGCAATAGTGGAGGAGGGAGAAAAGGGACATTAGGACAGGCATGTCTCAGAAGGCTTGGGGGAAATGCAGCCTTCCACAGCTGCTGGTGCCCTGATCTCTTCACTTATTGTCATCTGGGCCTCCAACGTGGAAAGAAATGCAAGACAAGCTTGCACACTGTTCTGTAAAAGAAAAATCCACATTTTTTTTTTTGTTTAGAAAACCTCAAAAATGGACCCAAATGTCTAGGCTAAGCTATGACCTTCTTGAATAATGTATGTGGAGTTTTCCCTCTGTATATTTTAAAGGCAAAAATATTTTCCCTTGTTTTTGTTAGTCCACTTGCATGAAGTCTGAATCTATTCTCTGTTTATTGCCATCAAAGAGAATCTAACCACTATTAAATGCATCCCCTTACACATGACACTGGAGATGCAGCTGCACTGAAAGCTTAGGATAACAAGCAAGTATTCCTCTCTTGACTTGTTCTTCAGAGTCTTTCTGAAATTAAGCAGAAGCAATGAGGACCTCAGAGGACGAGCTGCCTCTGCTGGCAGCAATGCGTGGCACCTTGGCATGTCCGGAAAGTGCAAGTCTGAAAGTGTAAAGGCTTTATACCATCTTTATACCACAGGCTGTCTGCTCTCCAGAGACGCATCACCTGAAATATCAGCCTCTGTATATCATTGCATGGAAAATTATAGTTAGGAGAACACTCACTGAAGTGCCAACGATGTCAAGTACAAAAGCTCGGAAATGTCAGGACCGGTTTCCTTTGCTTGACCTACCTGCGTGACTGCATTGCTGCAGCCTCCAATGTCTTGCTCGGGAGCTATTTCTAAGACGAGACCTGTGGCAGTCAGTGCTTACTACTCCCAAGGAGCAATTCCTTAGTGTGATGTTTAGTTCTTAATGTGCAACATGGGGCCGTCTTCCCTATCTTTAAAGCACGTGATTCAAACCATGATTCAAGTACAGATGTGCCATTCATTTCCAATTTTTCTATGTCCTGTAACTGCAGGACATGTCATAACTCCACTCTTCATCGTGGGGAGGGCAGTCTCCCTTTCACAGATGCTCTTTGTCCCAGCCTCATGCTATTTGCAGCACCTGCAGCCTGCACCTGAGCGGAGCCCGTTCCATCCCGTGGTACTTGGCTGCCCTCGGGGCCGTGCAGGGGGCTCGTCCCATCGCCCACCGGGTGCCAGCCCCTTGGCAGACTGCGGCAGCCCAGAGCCCCGGCCCCAGCTGCTTGGGGGCTGAGCCCCCCTGCACGGGCAGCCTCGCTGCCTCTCGTCTCTAGTCTTTTTTCAGGCAAATATCTTCCGTGTTCCCATTTGCCAAAATACGGACTTGGATTTTTATGGCACGACCGATCTCAACCTTTAACACAAATAGGCACTAGGGCGAGCGGCACCTGTAATTTTTCCAAAGTGGCACAACTCGTCACAGGCCGTTTCCAAGAAGCTCTTTGTGGTTTCATTTTTTCCCCAGCCTGGACGGAGGGATTGAGAGCGCCCTTCGGTCCCGTCAGGCGCACGCACGCAACTCCCATCGACTTCGGTGCAATTTACATCCCTGGGAGTGATGGAATTGGGTCCCAGAGCCTGGTGCCGGCCCCGCTCTGACTCGCTGTGTGCCTCCGGGCAAGTCATTTAACACCAGGCTGTGATACCTCTCATTGAACTACACATTACACCAAAAAGGGTCTCATGGAAGTCAATGGAGCTACTTGTGGAGCGCTTGTACTTAGTAAGTGTGTCACAATCTGGCCTTCGCTTAAGTTTCCCCTTTTATAGGAAATTACAGACTCATTTCCAAGGTTGTGGGGCTTAATTAGTTTATGTTTGCAAAACACATCTTATTGCTGGTGAAAGGGAATAACCATTATTATGATGATGATGTGTTCAGCGCATGGCAAGGTCTTGGGTCTGTCTAGGCTTTGCTTCATTTATTCTGTATAAAATAAAAAAAAAAAAAAGTCCTTCCTTTGCAATCATTTGAAAACCTATTTCTAGGAATGGTGCACTCATTCTTCTGTCAGAAGTGTTAGGGGAAAAAAAAAGCAAGCTCTTCTTGGGCAAAGTTCCCCGGAGCCTGAGCCCGGTTGCAAACCGGCAGGGCGATGAGGGCACAAACCCAGTGGCCACGGCAGGGCGATGGGGGCTGACCAGCCATAGCAAAGCTGTGATGTGAGTGTGGTTCAGATCGACTCGTTGGGTGACGCTTTCCCAAAAGCAAATGCCATTCCCTTTCCCAGACTCAGGAGATATTCTTTTTTTTAACCCTAACATGTATCATACCTTTAAAACTTGGCATTAGCAAACAGTTTGTTTTTTCGTCAGCTGTAATCAGGTTTTTTGAATTCTGTTTTTTGTTGGGGTTTTTTGTTTTTTTAATCCAAGTATGGTTCTCATGGTGTAGTAAATGACATTAGGCTTTTGTAAATTCTTGCAGAATATAACAGATCATTGGTTTTATAACACAGTCACTGCTTTTGCATTCTGATGAGATTATTAGTAGCAGCCTAGAATACAACATCCCTGCATACTGTTAGTTAAAAAAAATAAAAGTTTACTAAATGGTCTCTTGTCAACTGTATCTGAAAATCATTATAGTTTCTCTGGTTTCCTTTACATGGAGGGTTTCTTCTGTGAGCTGGTGGGTTACATCAGTATGAAGTTACAGAATTATTGTAGAGATGCTGTTTATTTCTCTATAGCTCTGTTTGTTTTTCTACAGAAAACCAGTTTTTTAAGTATTTCTAAATTGGTTGTAAAAATTGTTCACATGCACAAGATATGCAATATGGTATCTGAGCTCAGTAAATATATTTTTCCTTTCATATTTTAACTGCAATTACATTAGACATTTTTATCTCATGTCAAAGCAAATACAAATCAAGCCGTTTTCTGATCTTTTCACACATCCTGTCTTGCAGCCCTAAGGCAGTTTCATTTGCCAATGAAGACACGAACCATCTGATCTTTTCAGGCCAAATTCTTTCTCTTCCACCCTGCATTGCAGCTCCCCGTTGTACGTCCGGCGTGTGCCTCCCCCCGATTGCGAGCTGGTGACCCACATGCAGCGCCGACCCGGGGCCACACTTCAGACCCTGCTCACCAGGCAGAGGGGAAGGGAGAATTTTAGCTCAAATATATTTTTAAAAGGCTAAAAATGCTGGAATTAAAAGCTGGCTACTGACATGCAGCATTTTCTCTGCTTCCATACTGTTATTAACATACATCTGTATTAACACCATGACAGTCCACCCTACAAATTGATACAATACCAAATAAAGAGCCTGCACTGTGCACTGTAATGACTCTACAGGAGCCATTACATCTGATATAGTCAATATTATACATTTTTTAAAAATGTATGAATGCATATTTAACTGAGAGATCTGATCTGCTCCAGCAGTTCTGGTCTATCAGAAACATAATATGCATTTTAAAAAACTGCTTGCATACATTTTATATTTTTACCTGAGAAGCCGAACACGAGGTCACATAGAAACATTTTATTTTCTATGCCTGCCCATGACTTGTTTGTTTCAAAACAAAACAAGAATAAGTGGGAAAGCTGATGAAGTCCTGGCTCCGTTGCCTCACCGTGCCACCACCAGCTCTCACGTCCCCTTTGCACGTCCCTCCAGCAGCTTTTGCTCCATGTCCCTAGCACGGCTTATGGGTACGTTTGCTTTTCAAACAGCTGTGAGGAATGACCAACCTGCATCCCAGCGGAAAGAGCATCGCCGGGCCCCTGCTGATTTACACCGCTGCAGCTCATGGCCGTGCCACCAGCCGCACACACCCGGGGTGAGCAGCGTGCACCCACATACACGTGCACAGAAAGTGGGGGTGTGGGATGCCACCAGATGCCCACAGGTTACCTGAGCTGTGCAGGGGGCGGTGAGAGAGAGAACTCAGCTGTACAATCCTGGCAGATGCACTTCTCTCTTGAATGAGATCGTGCCCCGTGGTTTTGCAGACGGAGCGAACGGTGCCGTGGCCACGTCCTTGTGGAGCACATTGGAGTGGGAGCAGCTGATCTGGGGAGCTGATTTTGGGATGCCACAAATGGCATCACCCCAGGTGGGGGTCTGGACTTGAGCACGGAGCTGCTGGAGGTTTCGCCTCAGTTTTGCACACATTGCTGGTGGGAGGCGTTGAACAGTCCCAGGCACCCCCAGTTCTTCTGAATGAGCTGCTGTTCCCTCTGCGGCCGCTGGCCTGCCTGACCTATTTTGAGTGTTGTGAGCAGAGGACATACAAGGTCAGCCATCCTCATCATGAGCGACAGGGTAGAAAGAAGGGGTACAGAGAAAAGGCACCTACACATTTATATTTTGAAAAGCAACCTTTGTTTTTATCGCTACCATGCAAATGTTTACGTGTTAAAAACACATGCAAGTAGTCTCACTCCCTTTCCCACCCGTCTCTGCATGCACAGGTGTCCCCGTACTCTCACCAGGCTAATGCAGAACATGGCTTAACTCGGCGGCTTCCCGGGGACTTGCAGCCACTCCTTGTCCTCAGGAAGCGTTTCTCCTTCTCACCCATTACAGCCCTCGTTGGCTTCCTCCTTTATACCTCTACGGAGCTTTTACATTCTCACACACGTGTGTGAAAGAACAAAATAGTGCAATCAGTAGAAGAGCATACATTATTAATTACTCCTATGCATTCATGGATGTGCACAGTAGTTTTGAGGCTAAATGTAGCTTGCCCACGTAAGGAGGATTGGGACTGCAATGTCACCAATGTTGCCAGCTCTGTAGCAAATCTTACTCATGGATTTTCTCTTAAAGCACTCATTCCTGGAGTCAGGTGATTATGTGAACAGCTTGGGTTTCTAAACAAAAGCTGGTTTCTGTCACATGCCGCTGTGGTTTGAAAACATGTAGCTGAAAGGCTTTCGTATCACAATATTAAGAGTCAGATATGCTCAGCTGTGTATTTGTGGTTCTTTTATCGGGCAACATGTGGAGGGGTGTATGTGCACACTTTAAGGGGCGTGTGGAGGTAACGTGTATACTGTGGGCAAAGTAGGCTGGTGTAAGGCATGCCACATCAGCTCTTCAAACACGTACAAAGGCATATTTCAGAACAGCCTGGCTGGAGATGGCAGCTGTAACTGTTTCAGGGACGGTGGGTAAATGTGGATTTCAGAGAAGCAATTAGTGATGGTAGGGGATTTGGGGACAGTTTTGAGTGGAGGTGCAGTTTCTTGAACCCTGCACTTCTTTTGCATCCTGGGTGAGAGGATCTGGGTGTGGGTGCACGTGCTGCTGGGGTATGTCCTACTTTAATACTATAATAAAAAAGCTACTAATGCAAGTGCTGAGTGTTTGCTCAGTGCTGTGGAAGTCTAAAAGATGACTGTCTTTCACCAATAGAGCTTCAACCCAGAGATGGCCACCAGCTTAAACCAGTGAACAACTCAGGAGAGCACAGAAGAAAAATGTTTTGCAAACAGTCCCTGAGCTTACAGTTATCTCCTGTTCTCTTATCAGAAGAGTAATTCAGTGTGCAAATATTATTAAAGAAGAAATGTATGAAATAATGAGGAATCATTTCTGTCAAATGGATATAAGATGCTAATTGGTGATGTACTGAATCCCAGAGATGCTTGACATTCAAAAAGTGAGTGAAGTACGGCGGAGCATTTGTATAGGCCATCTGGAGATGTACACCATACTCTATACTTGATGAGAAAGTAGCATTAAACTGAAATTTCTGATTCCAAGACCTAAATATGCATCACTCCAGGCTTCAAATTTCATAGATTGCTGGGAAGATCACAGATAAACAGCAATCTGGCACATCTCCGAGTAGAGGGAGAAAAATGCTTTGCCCTCCATTCCTTAAAAAACTATTAATGATTTGGAGAACTTCCATAAACTTAAGAAGCAAAAACTTCAGAGCTCACATGCCCATTTACACACAGTTCTGGCTCCTGGGCTAATTTGCCTGTGAAATCTCTGTGCAGACATGGATATTCAAAGTACCGTATCAGCAAACTACGGTACCGTTACAGAGGGAACAGCACGCAAAGCACAGCCAGAAACATCATACAAACCTGCATGGTGATGCCCTCAGTTCTTTCATGACATCAGGATTTCTCTTTTTCTAGTTTCCAGAAATCTGTAACTTATGTCACTAAACAATTTTTGTTCTTGCTAGAAGTTGCTCTTACAAAGCACTTACACAGCATACTAAACCTTAAGATGATCCAGATGGTAGTGTTGAAGATATTACATTGCAAATGTATACACTGTTACTTTCTTCATACGTTGCTGTCAATTCTTTGCAGTGCTGTTGGCCCTACAGGATATATATGTCCTGAATCCACTATGTTAGATGCTGTACCAACACAGACCTACGAGTGAATCACAGCCCAGATAGCCCGCAAGCTATAAAGAGAGGGGCAGCACGCGGCTGGAGGGTGCATAGCGGGGGACTTTCAGATAGAGGCAAGGCAGAGCTCTCAGTATAGCAGCCAATTTTTATAGGTACCTGAGGGAAAAAAAACTTAAAGAAAACAAAGACGTGAATCTGCTGATGCTTGTATAATGCTTTTCCCAAGCTTGAAGAACAGCAATGGAGAAAGTGAGGAAGCGCTTGCTCAGATGTAGCAGCTGGGCGGTGGGAGCTGCTTGCATGGGCCAGGGAGCAGTCAACATCTCACCAGGGCCAAGGACATCATAGATTGGTTTGGAAGGTGGTAATTTTGAGAAATTACATAGATAAAGGTTTAAATATGGCATTGGCACATCTACAACGAGCAAGGTCAAAGCTGAACCCAGGCCACAGTAACCAACAGAATGATGACGGTGTAGATAAAAAAACAGTGAAAGCAGGGAGACGTTTGAAGGGAAAAAATAAGATCACTGTCACCTCAGCCTTGAACTGGTGTCTAGTTATCCTTAAGGAGATATCAGAAAAACAGACAGCATGAAGGATCTGGCGTAAAGATCTGTGCAGGGAAGGAAGTGATATTTGTCTGGTTGGGAGAGATGAACAAGAGATGATCGGAAGGAGAGAAGAGGCAGAGAACAAGGACAACCCTTGGTAGAAAAAAAGGCATCTCTAGAGGATATCTGAAAGAGGAAGTGAGAGAATAAAGGCGAGGAGGGGGCAATGGAGGCAGAGATGCTGCAGGAGATTTCAGGAAAGGGTAGTTACAGTGCTGCCATTGACAGCCCCAGAACATGGGCCCATGAGCTGGTTACTCCTTAGCCAAAACACTCTTTTCTCTCACCATATCCAGAAGCACTTTATGCTGGCTGGGAAACATTGAGGGCTTTTACCCCTCATGCATGCCTGCTGCCTTCACCATGCCACCAGGATCACCCCAATTCATTAGGGTGAGGTGTGGGGTTATAGAATAAGGGAGGGAGGGAAAGAACTGACCCTGAGCAGCTTAATCAAGTTACCTCTTCTCTCAGCTGCTATAACTATAAGCAAAAGAGTATAGCTAGCAGTAAAACCAGATTGCACAAGACAATCTAGTGACCCCAGCGTAAGGAATATAAACACACGGTAGACTGAATGTGCCATTTTCAGGTTTGTCTGGAGTGGCTCTGATGTGTCCCTGCTTAGCCAACTAGCCTTTCGCTGTCCCCTCTCATTGTATTGTGAGCTTCCTGAACAAGGTTCATATCTTCAATGTGTTCTGAAGCCTGCCTTTTAAAATGGCTTTGTATGTGACAGAGATATAAAAAAAAAAAATTACAGCATCTGCACTGATTCCCAGGGACAGAAATCCTGCAATCCAGCAAGAAATTCTTAAAAAAAAAAATGGCGTGAGACATTTGTTACTCCATGCAGGTCTTCAGAAGCAATGAATGCAGAAAGGACAAAGTGTTTTCTTTTCTTAAAGGATAGTCCAAGGCCCAGGACAAAGTGCTCAGAGCTTTGCACTAGTGTTGGATGTAGGCAGGTTGGGGCTCTCTGCCTCACAGGCTAGAAGTACCTTTCTGGTAAAAGCCTCTGGAAAATATCTGGATGTATACTGGATAAATACCACAACAGAAGCAAAAGGCTGCACAGCCCCTCTCATTCTCCCTATACTTGTAGAAAAGGCGTACGCACAGGTACCCTCCTGCTTGGACTCATATTTCTATTAAAGTCAAGGAGACAGCAAAGGCGAGGCCATTCCCGCTTTGTGTAAGTACCATGCTCGACAAAGGTGAGCAAATGTGACTGAAGTGCATCCTTGTGGCACTGGGGAGATGTCCATCAACCTGCTAGCGCTGCTGGGCAACTCGTCTGCCTCCCACACGGCCAGCTGGGGTCAGCAGGCAGAGACACAATTGCTGCAGTGTGGCTGCGCTCATCAGGAAGCTGCTGCTCTTCTTCACGTGCCTGACCCGCATAGTTTCATTATATCAATCCTCTCCACAGTACATCTGCTCTGTGGGATGTCACTGTGTTATCCATCTGGTGATATCCATGTGTTGATGATGTCCAGCTCCCCACTCCGCTAGATCAAGGTCTAATGATCTTCTACCCACAAGTGCTAAGTGAACCAGAAAAGCAGCTCTGAGAAAGCTGAATTCAGGTAAGGATTAACTACGCTGTACAACAAAGCAACAATTTCCAAGGAGCTAGTCATAAAGGTGATCCTATATTTTATGAAGCTGCTACCTGTAATGTGCAAGGCATGTGGTCTCCGAGTTATACTCAGTTCCTCATCTCTCTTGAGTATCCAGGTGGTCCGAGGTTTCCAGACAACTGGCCCATGCTTGCCTGAGGCAGACTCATGGCAATGACTGATGCAGTCCAAAACACCCCACCACAGCCCGTAACCTAAGCATCATGCAGACTCCCTCCTGTTGATCAAGGCCTGCCCTCAAGGCTATTTTGGGTTGCTTCCAATCAGTTTGACCTTTCTGCTTGAAAATATTTGCATGGTTTGAAGTGGCATAGTATCCATAATTAACAACCTGTCCTATCTTTACCACCGACCCTTGTTTGCAATGGCCATGTCTCTTGGTAGGACTTAGCATAGAGTTGGCAGCATTTGGGGGCAGGGTATTCTTGGTGGAAAGTCTGTCATTCTGGCAGTGGTATTGTTGTAGTGATAATGGTTCAAAGAAATTAGTAGATCAAGATCAAGTAGATCTTAAACCAGCTGATATGTTCAGCGTAAATAGTCTCCAAGGTATGGAAACCATTCTACAGCTCATTCTCAGTAGCCCTTCTTGGGACAAAATGTGGTGCCAAGTAGCTTCTCATGCCGCCTCTGGCATGTTGTAACGAATCGTTGTCAAAAGTCTGAGAGATATTTCACTTCTCCAGCATGTTATGGTGTTTGTTTATCATGAAGATGCAGTTTCACATCTGGTTCCAAAATATTTGGAGCTGCATCGCACCCACCATGATACAAAGCACTGAGCCAACAAAACCTCATTCTGTTGCTTCAAATTTGTTCACAAATTCGACATAATCTAGATCCTGACGGATCAGGTGCTTACATACTGCTCTAATTTCATGCTGGATCAGACATTGTCTGTCCTCCTGCACAAAGCTGGTATAAACATTGTGTTGTGCTTTCAGACCAGGTCTACAGGAGTGCAGTTGTGTGCTTTGCCTGCTTTACATCTGACCTTTACAGTTTGGGGATCTGCTCCTAAACTGATCCAGGATTAATTAATGTAAAACTGTGCTCTGGCAGCAAGGACGCCACACTAATAACTCACCAGCATGCCAGGTGGAAGAGTTCCAGGGACCTTGTCTGCTCCTCTGCCACAAGACGGAGTGAAACCAGAAAAAAAACTGGAAAATTTGCCTGCCCTCTTCTTTAAAATTCCCCAGTGGTGGCAACTCCATAATTTCCCTGAACAATTTGTGACTATGTTTCACTGCTCTTGTTTCCAGAAAGGCTTTCCCAATGTCTAAATGTAGTCTTCATTAATACCTGTTGAATTTATCACTTCCTGTCCTACCAGTTAGGCTATACTCTTAGTATCAGGCTTTGATCATTTATTGTTAAATGGATTTATAGAGTTGTCAGACACAGTATTTGGGAACAACTTTCAATTGGGTAATTAATCATTGTATCTGTTTTGTGTTATTGTGGTTCCAATTCTGCATGTGTATACATGATTGATTTTTAGGCACACAAATGGTCCCATTAAAGACAATGACACTTGTGGATTTACAGCTGAGCACATACTTATAGGATTGCAGAGTCAGGATTATGGTAGTAATCATGTAGTTGCATAAAAATCCTCTAATTTCAGTCCTGGACTTCAGTTATCTCAGGTCATAGGCAGTCCTTAAAACCAGAAGTGCTGAAAAGTCATTACTGACATTCAGTCGCTTTAAAAGTCAGCAACTGGTTTATGGGTACACCAAAATGATCATGGTACTGATACTGTCACAGTCAAAAGGTGCTTTGACAGACCGGATCATCGTTAGCAGGACGGTATATGTGAGAATAACACACAAAGTATTTGCATCCTTAAAATAATTTTTATAAAGGTCATCTACTACAGATACTCAATATTGCTCCATCATAATTGCAGATGACATTCAAAATTTTGGAAAAAAAAATGTTATTAAAGACCGATTTAACTAAGACAAATAATATTAGGTTATGACCAAATTAACATTTTAAAGTGGATGACTTCAGGGAATGGTTTTGAAATATGTGTTATTTTGCCCATTCCATGGGTTTTGATTAAAAAGTATTCAGACTATTTAGGCAAGTTGCTGAGAGAAATTATTAAAAACCATTTTATTGTGATTTGAATGAAGAATACAATCCTATAATAAAATTGCATTAACTGAACTGTCTATTCATTATGCTTTTTTAAAATCTGATCATAAATTTTGAATTTCCTGAGAATCCTAGGTTCTTAATGCTGGTGAATTTTGTCCAATTAATAATTTTGTAGCAGATGCTACAAATGGTTAGATGAGATGCAGACCCCTTGCTCCCAGCATAAGGAAGTAAGAGTTAAACGCCACAGGGAAAATTAAAATCCTGGAGAATAGAAGGGATGCACCTGAGAGCGACCCTGATTGTCCTTGGAATGGGCTCAGTGACTCCTCAGAAAATGTACACCCTTGGACTGGAAAACTGCTGGAAAGGCCAAAGAACAGTCGGTCTGAAGGCTGACTTATTGAGGGCTTAGGATCTAACTCAGAGGTTCGACGCATTGGAGGTATCTGCCAGCACACACAAGAGAAGCTGCGAGAACTTGCGTTTCTGCTGCTTTCCACTTCTCCTGTTTCCAATGCAGGCTGAACCCTTGCCAACAGGGAGGGACAACACCACACAGCAAGGAGCCAAGTCTCTCCTAACCCCCTCCCAGTGAAGAATTTGGGAGGGGAGAGCACGTGATCCGTGTTGTTTTCTCCACATTAAGGACAGGCAGCTGCCGGGGCTCTTTCGCTGGGGGGCTGCCTCACTCTCTCCGACCTCAGCTCCCAGCCAGCCAAGGGCACCAGACAAAAGACAACGTGCATTTTCCTGAGTTTCGGGACATATCTCTGTCTGTGCACCGAGATGTGTGTGCCTGTGCCTGCGGTGAGCTTCAGAGAGCACATGAGCAGCCCATGCTATTTGTCTCTCAGCGCCCCAGCGCACAGCAGCATCATGCCACAAAAGCACCTTGCTCCTCTCCTGTAGCTCCAGGACGTTCCCACCTGGCACCAATGCCACAGCCCCTTTGCTATGAATGGGGTGAAGGATATCACTGAGGCTAAGGAGTTAGTAGGACTAGCTACTGCCCTCTTCTTTGGGCAGCACTGATGGTGGCAGCAGGACACGCTGAACCTGGTGTAGTGGAGCTTGGGCTGAGCTCTTCACTTTCCTGACAATTAGCCTGGAAACCATCCTATGCTGATCATCTGCTCCCCTTATTAACTCACTGCAGGAAAAAAGCTGAGGGGAGAGGGAGAAAAGAGCAAACTGCCATTTCTCTGTGGCTCTTCCCTGCCCCACGGGAACCCTGGGACTTTCCTTTTCCCCAGGGAAAGCCAAGCTGAGCTTGGCCGCTAGCAGACAGGAGGGAAACACTGCCGTGCCAAGTTGACTCACCCATGTAAAATACCAAACAAATACCATGTTTGCTTGTGTACCATCTCAGCAGCAAATGTTCTCATTCTGGTCATGTATGATTTTGGTCTCCTAAGTCTCAGGTGCTACTTGGAGGTTGCAGCTCCTTGGGTTTCTCTGTGGGCTCAGCAGAACCACAGGAGAAAGACCTTCATGGGCTTACAAGGCTGAAAGAGGAAAACAACATGTCGTGTTGCATGGGGCTTGGGAGAACCCATGGCCTTCCATGGGCTGGCTGCCGGCGGGTACAGGATCTGCCAGCATCTCTGCCAGCCTCCTCCCGTGAGTCATGGCACACAGCTGGAGTCCCCGTGGGACCCACTGCTGGGAGACACGCACGCATAGCCAGAAGCAGCGCAGGGCACATCCTGACCCTTCGCCTCTTGGTGGAGACCTTGCAGCTCACCAGGTGGTCTGCAGGGCTCTGCATTCCCAACACAATCGCTGCACAAGACCCACAGGAGGGACAAATGCCATGGGGGCCACCAAGTGCAACAGGAGCCCCACCACTGTCCCCCTCCAGGAAAGCCCTGCCCCCAGCGGCACTGGGGGTGCCAGCCCTTGCTGTGGTCTGCCCGTCCAGCCAATCTGCTCAGTGGCTATGCCAACCCCACGGGCACGTCCCCTGCCCTGCTTGCTGAGATGATGTCCTATCCCCTCCTGACACTCACTATTTTGCTTTTATCCATGGCTTTCAATGCTGAGATGGATATGACTGCTGCTTCCAGCTCCCCCAGCAACATGCCACCTTGGCTTTCCGTAGTCCACTGCTGAGCTAACATCTCCCCGTGAGAAAGGGGAGTTCCCTATTAAAGCAGACATCATACAAAACTATGTCAATGTGACATTGAAGGTGTGAACGCAAAAGGCCAGGTAATACAGAAGTTAGGCCCCTCACTTTTAAAGAAGCAATGGATAATGTATTAAATTGCAAAGTGGCAATACAAAATACTCTGTCTGTCTGACACGACCTCTGCTCATGGATTACATTGGTACATGTAATTGAGGCCAGGAGGAGAATCTCTTGGAAATTTCTGCTAATATTTCTTCTTCTCTCACCATCACTCTTTCTGCTTTTGTTCTGATGTCTTTTATACTTGCCTTTTTCTTGGCAATAGTAGCATAGCAGCCATACAAGATGCAAAAGCAAGCAGTCTGACAGCTTTAGATACCTGAGTTCACTAATAAACATTTACCTTTTTTTGGCAAGTTGCACGGTGCTATGTGCTTCATTTGAATATGTTGGATTCAACCTTGCTTTGGTTAAAGAGGTGTTTCATTAAAAGGACAAAATGTTAGCAATCCAGTAAATATCACATTAATTCCAAAGAGTGTAATTACTAAACATGCATTAGTAAAAGAATCATAAATTACACTCATAGTTGTTATTTGAAAAATTGCTTAGCACTTAAGAATGATTATACAGTGGTTACAGTTTGTCTTGTTACAGACATATTTCAAGTATTTTACAGTGGGTTCCCTGTTCATCACCAGCCATCACATTGCAGCATCTGGGGTACAGCAGTCCCTCCACTCTAGTTGCCATTTCAACCCCTGCCATACCGAACGCTGCCGTGACGCCTGCAGTGTCCCCCAGGCTGCCAGCCTGCCTGCAGGACCCTTCCCAGCACGTCAGACACGCTCCCAGTGCTCCCAGCAGTGCAGCGTGGAGTGGTGTTGTGAGCAGTAGCAATGATTGCTGGTGAGGACGGGATCATGAAGGTGTTAACACCGGCATCATAACGAGCGTGAGGTAGTTATGTATGGGTTTCTTAATGCTGCTCTTCTGGAAAAATTTGACATAGTGGTGCCTCTTTCCACAGGGCGTTTACATCACCCTATGTCATACTAGAAGTAGTGTGCGATATAAATGCTGCTTGGTTCAATAGGTTAGCTGTTCAGTTCTCCAGAATTTAAATAATTCTCTAGTAAATCCCATCTGTTATTCAGAGTAATTTCTATTGAATCCCGTAGGTTTCACCCCTATTATCTTCTCCAGGTTCCACTGCTGGTGAGTCAGCATGGTCTAAAAGGCTGAGTGTGAAGAGCCAGAAATGAGACGTTTTTCCAGGAGGAAAAGTACATAAGCAGGATGTCCTTTCCAGATGCTGAGTTAGGGAATTTCATTTAGCTAAATTCCGCTTGCAGTTTCTGGTAGGTGGAAAATTTTTCTTTATGTTCTGTCATAAACTCTTCTTCTGTTGTGCACTGCTGAATACTTACCTTCAGCTCCAGGTTGCATTTCAATGGTAAGTGGAGTCATATTTGTTTCTGTTTCTTTATGTTTGTAAATGCTTTGGAGTCCTTCTCCATAAAAGGTGCTGCATAAAGTGTAAACTATATTTTAGTATTATGAGCACCATCACTCGCAGAGGAAGTTCTAAATATATTTCACCCTCGTTGTGGTCTATCAAATTAACGTAATGATGAACATTAAAGCTTTTTATAAATCAGCTGAAGGATGCAAATATTTTTTTTCTCTAAATCATACAGAATTGAAAAAACCCAAAAGCAGAGACAGTCCATAAAGCCCCATCTTAGTCTGTCTAAGATCTCTCTCTAAGATTTTTGCTGCTTTTGTTCTTTTTCTTACAAAAGTACAAAAAGACAGGCGGCCGTAGTAGGTTTACAGTGTGGCCAGGTAGATGGTAGAAAAAGTCACCTCTGGAATTCTCCAGTACAGTTCTCAAGGGTGAAGAGGTGGGGTTGGGGTTTTGCATTTTGGTTTTTTTTGTAAATTGGGTGTATTCAATTCTATATGATTTGGAGAAAAAAACCTCATCACCCATGGCCAGCTCATCACCTCGTCACTCAGGCCAGCTAAGGATGCAAGAGCGTGTGTTTGTGCTCTAGTGATTTAATTATTCTGCCAAATCCGTAAGCAAGTAGGAGTGACCCTCTTGCTAGAGGTTGTTAGAGATTGTAGAGATCTTAGAGATGGTAGAGATTATGCTCAAGGTGGTGAATGGCCCCAGAGTGTTCGAGACCGCAACATAATAGCTATGCTGTCCACCTGAAGCTCAACTCTACATTATTTGCTCGGGCCACGTTTTTTACAGCTGAACTTGATGCAAGTAAAGGATAGGGTTGGTTTATGACAGTAAAAGACCGAAGGAAGCTTGAAGAGCTGTGTGGGATGACATGGAGAAGGCTGCTAGGACTCGGGACAAATGCAAAATCTGTATTCTTAATAAAACAGACCAGGGGCTGTTCTCCAGTCCCAGAGCCACGTAAAATGGCACAGCTTGCATCTGCACACCTGGGCTCTCTCTGCTATCTTGTCCATCCAGGACAGCATGGCTGTACCCAGGAATGGCCTCTGGCTCATGATGCCACTTCAGCTGCGCTGGGGGACTGCCTGGGAGAGTTCTTGCTGGCATTGCCCTCATGCCAGGGAGCAATGGAACAGTATGGACGGGGCGGGTAGTTCTTGAGCCAGCACCCTGGCTCTGATTTAATTACCAGTACAGACACGTCTGAAGCAGTACTGTGGAGATCTGCTTGGTCTCTGCACAGTGGCAATGGATGGTTTAGATTAGTGAAACGAATGGTATCTGTGGGTAAGATGGCCAGAGCTCTTGGTAATGGGATACACTAAGGAAGCAGCAAACCTCTGGCAAGACTTGAGGGAAAAGTGATCATGGCATCATGGTGCACTGCTGTTCTTATCCCTCCTGAACCAAAGCAGTAAAACATCAGCTGCCCAGCTGTGCAGCACGTCAGTGTGCTACACAAGGGCTTCTCATCCTTGAAATCTGTCAGCTTTTTCACATGCTGGTGAGAACTTCTACCCTATACTTGCCTGTTCCCTGATATCGACCCCCCCAGTACAGAAAAGACATCATTAAACTGGGAAAAGTTCAGCGGTGGCCACCAGGATGGTTGGGGCTGGAGCACTTGCCCTGTGAGGAGAGGCTGCTGGACCAGTGCTTGTTCAGCCTGGAGATGAGACAGCTTCAGGGGCACCTAACAGCAGCCCTCCAGCACCTATGGGGAAGTCATCAAGAAGATGGAGCTGGTCTCTTTATAACGGTGCATGGTGAGAAGGCAGGAGACAACAGGCACAATTTGAAAGTATGACATCTTTACACTGATATAAGGAGAAAAATTTCCCTAGGAACACAGTGAGGCAGTGCCCCAGGCTGCCCAGGGAGGTTGTGCAGTCACCATCCTTGGAGCTTTTCAAGACCTGACCAGAGAAATCCCCAAGCACCTTATCTGAGCTCGTGGCTGAGCCTAGTTGAAGAAGGTTGGACCCGGAGACCTGCTGAGGTCCCTTCTGACCTGAATTATCTCGTGATCCTATAGAAAATTTCTTCCTGGCAGAAGCAGTAATACAACTGTGGCAATAATTATGGCTAAACAGACTGCCACATCATATTTACAAATAACATTTTCCAGGATCAGGAAGGTTTCAGAATAATTTTCTTTCTAAAACCCCTTTTTGTGACTTGTCCAAACTTTCTAAAAAAAAAAAAGTTCTTCTACAGGACGAAATGGAAACTGTTAGGAAATTGGTTTGCATAGAAAGAGGGGGGCAGTTAGAAGAAAATCAAGCATCGGGTGCTCAGCAGGTACTAATTGGGTGGTTGGTTGTGAAGAAACTGCTTCCCCCAGGTACTGATATAAGGCAGCACAGAAATGACTTGAAATATGGATGTGACCCAATACCTCCCTTTTAATTCAATCTTTTCCCAGCCCATCGCTGGAATTTACACAACGTTTTATTGACTATGGTATCAGAAGCTATCAATTTGCTGCAGCCTCATAAAAATAAAATAGTGATACAGAAGAGAAACTGCTGTGTCAGACACACTTCAGCTATTCCCAGCTTTCCTCGACCCCTTCATCTACCCTCTCATCATAAACATCACTACTCCGTTTGCCTCTTGCTTCTCCTAACCATTAAAACAGGGAAACAAAAACATAGCCCAGAAGCTGTTAACACAAGACCCAGAAATGTGTCAAATATCCAGTGTCTGAAATATTTGTTGGCATCAACTAGTAGGAAGGTACAAACAAGCAAGCAAACAGCAGAAAACCAGGTGTGTCTGTGGGTAAGAGAGAGATAAAAGCAGGGCTATATATTTAAAATGGAGCAAGAGTGTAGTATCATACCATGATTGCTGTGGTAATTACCCATTTTAACGCATACTAGTGCAAACAGCTGTGCAAAATTCATATAAATGGTGGAACATAAGTAATACTCTTTAATTAAAAAAATTACAAGGTTTTTTTTTTGAAGGAGTTAAATGTATTTTGCTCATCGTGCTTGGTCCCTTATGACATTAATATCTCCCAAGGAACAGTAACAGGGGTCACAGTAAGCGTTTACCTCGTGGTTTAATTCCACATGTATTAAAAAATACTTTGGTTTGGTGAATTCAATAGTATGTTTTGGAATTACACCTTTGTTTTGGCCCTGAAAATCATAGACCTTCTGCAATACCGATGCTGTTTACCATACTTTATGCATGGTCACACGTCAAAGACAAAGCATTTAACAAAAAATAAAATAGCTTGGGCTTGGGGGAGTTATAATGTTTCTGTTGTGACTGTGCAGAGTGGCTCTCGTAAAATATATTTAATAGCAGGAAATGCAGGTATTTGGACCAAAACTATGGCCCTGCGTGACTGGAAGCCATGAGGAACCACAACATATATTGTTTTCCATAGAGACAAAAATGTTTAGGACAAAACATAAGATGAGATCCTAAAGGTGTATTTTAGGGTCTGTGCCTAATAAGAACTCAAGGGGAAGCTCCAGAGCGTGGAGCCCCTGTTAACCTCATCGCTCAAACGCTGGCACTCGCAAACTTCCCCAGGAAGTTTCAAGTCCTTCAGTGCATGCATTTGCTGATGAGAATTGTTCCCTTAAGTATATGCCCAAAGAGATAAACTTTATGCTGTATGCCAACTTTATGATGTGATAAAAGTTTGTGTTTGAGGTACCTTACTGATTATCTATTAGGTGGAAGAAAAAGAATAAAACAACCAATTAAACAGTAGCTCTCGTATCTGTATCTTAGCTAACCTGGTAACTGAAAAATGGCCCCCATTTTTCCCTCCCCCACCCATTTCCACATAGCATTTCAAGAACTCTGTCCAAGAATATCACTATATGAAAAAAAATCATCTCAAAATTATTAAAATCTCTGTGGGAATTCATGATTAATTTTAAGGCCTGGCAGATTAAAATACATTATTATATACACTCTAGTGCATCCTTTCAGATATTTTCAGAATCTGATTTTGCTCTCTTGATACACACCAATGATTCTACATGTATCTAGTAGATTGCAAGGAATAGATTAGCATTAAAGAGGCAGTATTGTGTTGTTAGGTTGTTATGTGTAACTTGTGCTCATACATTAAGAAAAATGTAGCTGGCATTCCCTTGGACATGACCAGACCCCTTAAAAAAAGGAGAGAATTATTAATAGTTGGTTGTAATGCATCTGTAGAGCACTTCTGAAATTTTGACCTTTAGTACATTAACTGGCTGTTTTTATCCAGCTCCCAGGCAGAGTAAGATCTACAGTAGCCTGCTTAGGAAATGGAAATAATGGGCTTATTAGTAGGACTTGTTAAACCTTCAGTTCCTGAAAGTTCTACCTTTAGCTCTGGACCTAGCTTTGCAATGGATCTATCGCCCTAAGCAACAAAATCAAAGCACTCAATGTCAAGGAGACAGAAAAAAAATGGTTTTTATTTGGGATAGATTGACCAAATTGGTCATTACTGCGAAGTCATTATAAAGCTAAACAGTGACAGTTTAGCTTTATAAATTTTAAGGTTCTAGTTTCGGCGCCAGCATCTGGGTCCTGTTGTATTTCTGACTAGAAGACTGAGGACCCATCTAGTATCAGTTTTCCACCATTCAGAAACATCTTTGTCCTCCATCCTGACAAGGTAAGTAGTTAGAGATCCTTAAGTTTGTTCTATTAAGGCATGTTTTCTTACGTAATTTTAATGTAACTATCTTTGACACTCTTTTATGTTCCACCTACAGCTTGGTATCAACCTGTCTGAACTGTAGGCACATAAACAGGACAGAAGACTTTGACGGCATTATGGTTGATATGACATAACCAAATCCCTCTGTCACTGCATAGTCTCCTGTTTATACGCTCAGAGACCACACTGGGTGCAGGACCAGACTGGCGTTCATGCTCAGTTGACCAGTCATCATGATTCCCATCTTTTTCACTGCCACTGTTACAAAGACGTCCCCTCTCTTTCAAGCATTTTCCCCCAGATACCGCAGATACAGCTGTACAGAAATTATACTGGGTTTTTGTGCCCATTGTCCTAGCAATCAGACCCTCCTGCAGCAGAGATCTCTCCAGTTCATTATTTAACATGGCCCCAAATGTCACATCATCTGCAAACTTTACGGTAATGATTTTATGTTTTCTTCCATGTCACTGATAATGTTAAATGATATACAGCCATGAACCAATCCCTGCAGAAACCCACTAGCAACAAACACGGTCAGTGGTGATTGGTGTTTACAATTACATTTTGAGACATCATTGAACCAGTTTTAATGCATTTAAGGTGTGCCACATTGGTTTTGTATTGCTGTAGTGTGCTAATCAAAACACTTTGAAGTACCAGGTCAAATACTTTATAAAAATTGAAGTATATTACATCAATATAATTATCAACTAAATTAATATTCTCATAAAAATGTTAGGAAGTTAGTTTTACAAGAACTGTTTTCTTTAAAACCATGTTAATTATCACTAATTACACTACATTATCTATTAATCAAACCCTCTTCCAATGATCCCATTTAAAAACTCTGGACTGACATCACACTAAGAGGCCTGGAGCTAATGGGATCATAGTATTTACTCTTTTTTAAACACTGGCACAACACTGCCTTTCTGTTCCTCCCCTGCAACATCTGGATTGTTTCAAAAAATATTGAAAATCAATGTTAACCATCTAAAGAGGTCCTTGGCAAGCTCTAAATAAAACATCTGGTGATTTTAAACATCTAACCTTAGTAATGGCTGCCTACCATCAGCCTTACATACTGTTGGGAGTGCTGGGAAATAGTTCAGCGGCAGTTTCGTATCAGATGAATGTAGATCTACCTTTTTCCCCACATGAAAAAGAGAGACATTTCTTGAATGCTTCCACCCTTTTATATTATAAATGTTTATTCTAACATTTCTATCTTCTTCTTTAAAAACACCTGTCAGTTTGGATCCTTTTTATTCCTCAAAGTCTAAAAAGATCCGTCTTTTATTTTTCTTTTAACTCCTCTATCTGTAAATTTCCTCTTCGTGTCCACCAGCTTTATTACTCAGTTTTCTGTATTTGCCTGCTTTTAATGTGTGTTCATTGCTATTGGCATCTCATTTTTTTAACTTTTTCTTTTTGTTTTGGTATTTATAGCTGTTTACATTTCCATGATTTCTTAGCTCATACAGCCTTTCTTCTGGACGTATGTGAATTTGGTGAGGTAACTATTTCTCAGACAGTTTACAGTTATTCATATTTTTCTGCTTAAATTATATGGCTCAGATATTTTAGGCTGTGTAAAATATACCTTTTCTAAAGCACCAGAGAGATGTATTGGGGGCTTGGGCTGTGTTCTGTTTTCACATAACACAGCCAATTTACAATCCTGAGCTGTTGTCAGATTTTATTTCAGACATAAATTCCTCTTCTTCTGTTAGATGAGCTCCAGTATAACTTTCACCATGCTGGATACAATCGGTGTGAGGTTTTTTTTTTTTTTTTGGAAGTTATGAAGTTGTCATCCATGCTTTTAAAAAATTCCAAGGACATTTTAGTTCTGCCAGCCAGATATTTCCTGTACACGTCAATCAGATTGAAGTCTGTTCCTCTAATACAGCTTTTTTCCCCCTACATCTTATATGTAGAAAGATGTTTAAAGAACTGGCCATCCTGTTCTCTTGTGTGATTTGGTAGCCCAGAGTAGTTGTCAATTGTCACTTCATCTTGTTCCTTATCTGCTATACCTTTGATCATAAGTATTTCAGATCATTCCCTTTAGAGCTGCCAAAGACTCAGAAGCAAGTACTGGTGTAGTTGATGCAGACTGCTTTTCTTTCTATTCCTTTGCTCATCTGGTTCTTCCTGAAAAAAAAGAAAAGTCTTAACATACCAGGCATGAAGTTTCACAATAACCACTAGGTCAAATAAAAGAGCTATTTGGTAAGAGGACTGGGATTTAAAATCACGGCGTCTGTTGCTATTGATTCACAGAAACATTTTCTACATAGCTTTGTTTATAGACTCAGGACATTCCCAAACCAGGGCACATGTCCAACACGTGTTTTGGTCTCACTGCGCAAAGTCATAAGTAACAGCAAAGTGCAAGACAATGCAGAATCAGGCTAAAGTGAGGGTAAATTACACATAGTGTTATTTTCAAAGGTGTCTCCCTCTTTGAGTGCCTCAGTACCTGGTATCTGAGCAGCATGAGGGTATCTGCACTGTCAGAGACACTGTACATCCCATCGCCACTGTAACTTATTAAGATGTCTGAAGTGCAAACTCTTGGGCTGGACTTCATTCCCTCCTCTCTCACCCTTAGGTGTTCTCAAGGTAGAAGTCAAGCAGCAGCCATGTGGACTCCACCTCCAATCCCTACTTACGAACCCAAACTAAAGACTGTTTTTGCTAGTGTGGCTGTGTTCCTCCCTACACTTCAATGCACCTGCTTCTATGAAGCAGAAATGGTGATAATAGTAGGTGTGGAGAGATAATACTGTAGGGCTCTGACATCCGAAGGGACAAGCACTGTAGAAGTATGATTATGGGATGTGCTCCCGCAGCTCCGGTGGTAGCTTCTGAAAAACGTATAATGCTGCCTGCTGTGAAGGTCAGGAGTGCTGATGACACTTACCATCTTGCAGGAACTGACCTATTGTCACCCATTAATTTTTTTTTTTTTGCTTTCCATTACCTTGGAGATAAGTTGTGTCTGCATCTTACTTAGTGCAGCTCTGAAGAAAATCTCTCCCACTATGCCATTCTAATTGCCTGAATCTTGGAGTTCAGCTGGGTAGCCCCAGCATTTTGGACAATCCCCACAGCTAAGCAGATAGAAGGGGCAGGGCAGCTTTACATCCTGTCACCCCCCTTCCCCCCCCCAATGACCAGGTTGACTGCGTGGGCAAAACATTTTGGACAATCCCCACAGCTAAGCAGATAGAAGGGGCAGGGCAGCTTTACATCCTGTCACCCCCCCTCCCCCCCCACAATGACCAGGTTGACAGCATGGGCAAAAGGAGGGAAGTAACCTACACCTCTCCAATCAGATAAATAATGTATGTATCCCTAAATAAGGGTTGGAGAAGCTACTCCCCAAGGCATCAGATCTTGGCTTAGAACAAATTTGTGACACCCTGCTCACTACCCAGATCTGAGACTTTCATCCTTACTACAGTTCTTAAATGAAAGACAGAATAGAAGGTTGATGGGCTGATGCGATATCCTGCACCACAGGGCTCATCTCCTCACCAGCAACCACAGGAGAACTAGAGAGCCAGGAAAAACGACGACATGGTAAGGCAGAGTGATACAAGGTCAGTCTAGACACAGGAAAGAAAACAGAATAAAATCAACAAACAGATGTAGTGGTCACTTCTTGAGATGTGTCTGAAGGTTTGCTTTTGAGCTATACTGCAAATTAACCAAAAAGCTCTTTACTTTCTATTTTCTTGGTTATGCGGATCAGAGACTGAAGAAATGTATACAAGAAAGTAAGAGGGAAAACTGAATGTAATCAGTCACAAAATGGAAATGCAGATTTATAAGAAAATCACATAAGAATCTGCCAATAATGCTTAAAATCACTTTGATTTATAAAAAAATAATTCTGGCATTAGTGTACATTTTATTGCCCTTGAAATATTTTAAAGATTTTTTTTCTCTTTTTTATTAAAAAAAAATCGTGCAAGAACTCAAACAGTTTGCAGCCTGGATTCTTTACTCCACAATAAAAATGGCTGAAATTTTTTTCTGTGTAGAAAAACCCAAACCGACATACTGCACCATCTGTCTGCTGCATCTCCAGGACTCTCTCCACTTCAGACAGACCTCCTCTTCCTGCCAAACATGTGAGACCTCATGTTCTTCACCAACCTGTCCATGCCTGGGTGGGAAATACCATTATTTTGTGCTGCTGCTTTGCACCAAAATTGAACCTCAGTTTCATCTGCCAGGTGGGAAGAAAGAAGTTTAAATATACAGCGTCTGCAGTGACTCAATAGGTACATTTAGTGTTTAGCAGCTTAAATATCTCCACAAGGAGTTTCATCCTGGGTACTTATCTGTCAGTGACCCAAATGGACTAGAGAGGAGGGATTTGGGCATGGAGGAGGTCAGGGTGTGGAAGTTATAGTGCTCGTGTCAGGAGGTGATCAGAAAGCTGATGCTGTGCACTTTCCTGCTCCTCAGTGAACTGATTCACTTTGAATGGTTCATTTATTTATGTGACCATCTAGGGGGAAAAAGTCTTTAATTGCAGGCTCCATAATGTGTTCTTCACATTAAATTCCAAAGTGCTGATTTCAGTTGATTCTGTTTAGAGGTCCATATAGTTTCGTTGGTGAGCTGTGCTCATTCTTTAACTCTCTTGGTTTTGGTGACATTGTATTCTTTATAACAACATAAATCACCTTTGGAAGGCAGCTAAATATTATTAATCCCTTTGTACAGAGGAAAAAGGAGCTATAACACTAAAAAAAGTAATGTAAATTTGCCCCAGTATGATCTATGTAGGGATAAAGTATAACTAAATATAGGAATGAGAAGTGAATTCTGTATTTTGGAGTAGAGATCACCTTCTTAAACCCTAGTGTTCATGGAGGAAGATCCATATTTTGGCAAAGGTACATACATTTCCTTCTCTTTCCTGAGCCAAACTTGGACGCAATACACAAGACTTGTTTCTCAGAGGTGATCTGTGATTAGTTGCTCTGAAATTTCTCTCATGGGAGCTTGAATATGCAGGAACTGTGCAGTGCTGCTTCCTCATCCCTCTTCCCATCCTTGAGCAAGTTGGTTTTTTGGCCCCCAAAGACATTATCTTGCCATGACTTTCTGCTGCTTTTGTAGCTGTTCTTACAATAACCAGGAACAACAGTGCAAAAAGGCCATCCAAATACTTACGGTCCTTTGCTGCAGCCAGAGATGAGTCTCCAGTGTGCAGAGAGACCTCCATGAGGACTAAAAAGCAAACATCAGTCTTGGAAGGTCAGCTTTTCCCAATGTTAGAGATTAGTTCTTCAGGAAACAAAGTCCTGCCAAGGATTGTTCTGACACAAAGGTGTTTATTAATGAGCAAACTTGTTCACATCTCTTTTCCAGAAGCCCAAATGTTGTATATGACACGTGACCCATCTTCTAAGTTGTGAACTACACTTAACCCTCTTTCAGAGGTGCTAAACCCAAGGGTGACAGAAAAAAACACTAAGGTGATCTTGCTGTGCAGCTCAAGATTTTAAAAGCATAATAACTGTACTTTTTAGATAGTCAGAACTTAGTGAACCATTGAAAGTGACCCAGTTCATTGAGCGGAGCTGAACAGATGGAATTCCAGCCTTGCCATGCTTGGGTGACTCTCTGAACAATACAAAATCTTCCTTCAAAGCCGTCTCCACCAAGCTTCCTGCCTCACGCACGTAACATTTGGGGATGTTCTGGTCACTTCTCAGTTCAGCTCACCACTTTTTGGGGTAGAGTAGGTGACAGATTCTTAGCATTGGAATATTGCTTGGGGTTTTTCATTAAGGCGTTTAAAACTTCTGCTGTTTTGTTTCAGACTTTGAAAAAAAAATAGAATCCTACAGTATGGTCTGTCTGTCTTTGTTGGAAAATGTGTCACCAGGCTCTAGCCCCTGAAATGCAATGGCTATTTTTCCTTTTTTCATTTGACTGTCCTACCACCGAATGCTGACAAAACATATTTACTGCATTTTTGTGATTTACAGCCAGCCCCTTATTCAGGAACTCTGAGGGACATGGTGGGCCCGTGGCTGCCAGACAGAAACCACCAGCGCCACCTGTGAGCTGGCCGCTACAGCAGGGAGATGCGGGGGAAGATAATGTAATTATGGGGAAAGTAAGAATAAATATGGTCAGAAAGCTGCCATCACTTCCTATGGGACAAGAGCAGAGAAAGATGATGGATGGAAAGCTTTGGGTAAGGTATTGATTTGCTAAATCAGAGCCGAGTGTGGCAGAGACCTCCTCTTGGAGCTGTAGTATTGCAAATTCTCCTAAGAGCGAACTGTCCAGGGCTCTGGTGCTCATGGACTGACAGCAAGAAGCAGGCTTGGGTCAGGCGGGCTTCAAGCTAAGTGTAGGAAGGTGTGCACAGAAATACTGTAAGGCTTTAATCTTCCCACATGCCTGAATACCTTAGAAAACTGGCTCTATTTCAGATTCATTTTGAAGTGCCTGTAGCAGGCTCTCCACTTCTCTTGGTTAGAAAAGATTTAGGGTCTTGGTGTTTGTTTCTTTTATAGTAAACTGGGAGTTTATTGATTAGATATGACTTGGGAAGAAAAGGACCTGTACTACTACATCAAAGGTTGACTATGAAAAACCAGCAGCCGAAGCCATGTAACCTGCCATGTATCAGATCAGATAGCTGTGTGGCATAGACAGGGAAATACTCATCCATTCTTGCAAGGCAAAGGCATCATCTGAAATAGTGAGGTGATTAAAACCCAAAAAAAGGAACATGGTCTGGGCAGGTGCAGAGAAAGGCTGGGAGGCTGGTCAAGGGAATGAAGATCCTTTTGTATATGAGATGAGAAGGTATTCATTTGTGTAAAAAACAAAGGCTCTGAAGACATATTTTCCTTCTGGCTGTATGCATCCACAAGGCAAGAAAAAAGATGAACTTGGGGATGGAGAAGAGCTATTTAATCTAAAGGACAGTGTAGGTAGAAGCACACATGGGTATAGGCTGGTTAGGAGGGCTTCTAGCCAACTGGAAGGTCTCTCTGAACTTCTGAAGAAAGCTCACTGCCTTCCTGCTAAACCGGGGCAAGCGAGACCAAGTAGAGCTCAGCAGGTATATCTGGCATGGCTTCACACGAGGAGGGGCTCCCCTACCCAGGAGACCTTCCACTCCAGTCCTTGAATAAAGATGCCTGCATCTGTAGCTGGTACTTGGTATTTTTCCTAGTGGAGACATCTGAAAAAAGAGGCAAAATCTTCCCTCTTTTCCAGGTTGGTGTGATGGCCCACTCGAGAGGCAATGCAGACCAGGTTTCATCACCACCTTTGCTATAGCCGTTTAGCAGATGAAGGGCTGTTACTCAAATGCTTTTCACCTGCACTTTGTTCACTGACTTTTCTTTAAGAACAGGTCCCTGAAGTCTGTCTATGTGGTAATGGGAGACAGTAGAGGTACCTGTAATGTAATTAACCCCAGTACCAATAACAATTGCTAACAACCTTAACTAGGTCCTTGCATGTGGGCAAGTTGCTATCTTCCTGGAAAGGTTTTAATCAACTTGTACAAGTCTCTCCTCCTGTTCCACTTTGTGTGTACAACAGTTAGTTAGGTTACAAATAGCTCTGCCGCATGCAAAAGGCTGCAGCCACGTCTGAACGGCGCTGTTCATCCCACAACCTTGGTCAGCAGCCCCTCCTCGGACAGGCATCCAGTGCTGAGTCATGAGCACATCTGCTCTTTTTTGGGGAGTTTGCAGAGATACCTGCTCTATTACCTCCTGGCTGAACCAAGAAGGGAAATTAAAGGCAATGAACTTATTGATCATCAAAAATAGTAACTCACAGGAAAGGAGTTCTCCTCTGGTAGCTGTCAGCTCGGACTATAAAACGCTGGAGGATGCTCCAGTGGCTGGGTGAGGTTTATATCCATCCCCTGAACTCACCAAGTGCTCCTGTTTGGGGTACTCTGGGATTTGTCAACAGCAGGTGAGCCACACCATAGCCCTGTGGTAGGCAAGGATCATACAGGTTTATTACCATACACTGCTCCATGGCAAAGCTGAGGGTAACATGGCCAGACGGGATGCTGGGGTAGCCTGACTACTGCCTCATAGCCCCATTTTCTGTCCTGTCTGAACCGGGACACTTGACAACAGACTATCCTGGCTACGCTGCTCCATGCAGCCCCTGAACCTTGCAGCAGGCACCCTGCAGTCCGGGGGGCATCCATCACCTGCCCCCCAGCATCGGCACAGCCGGGGTTTGACTCGCCGGCTCATAACCCATAACCCCTTGGATGTGCTTTCCTCGCCAGACAGAGGGCAGGGGAGGCATTGCCGACCACCCCTGTGCAGAGCACCTGCCCCTCTTGGTAGGCTGCAAATTCTCTTCTGGTGGCAAATAACCTTTGCTAAGCTTCTGCCCCAGCCACAGTAGCATCCAATTAACCTATAGAGAGATGCAAAAAGCAATCAGCTTGTTTGATCCAGCAGGACGCTGGACAAGGAGAAACTATCCCCAGTACATTAATGCCTGGCATGAGCCTAGTAAGTGTTATAACTAGGTGGCATTAATTAGTGCTGGAAAAGACTGTCATGTTTTATACCAAGCCTTTGGTTAAAAGATAGGAGCAGAATACTTTTCTTGAAGAAAATCCATGTATATTTTCTTGTTTTACTAGTAGGGATTTTTAATCAGTTGAATGAACTTGTATGTACTAGTTAACTTTGCTGGAGTTTAGTGGTTGTATTTAAAGCAGATTTTATCCTAGAATGATATTAATTTGATAGGATCCCTGATCTGTAAAACCATTGGTTATCTTGGTCTCTCCTGATAAGAAAAAAAAAGTGCCGAGGGTTTCCAGTTGGTGAGCACATTTGGGCAGAATCTTTCACACGTCACAAATTGCAGATGGGAGGCAGTGATCTCGAACATGCAGTCACATTGCGTGACCATCTGACACCTTCCATTTAGAAAAATAATACTTTCCTCACAGCATACGCTCCCTGCTGCAACCAGCACCAAAAATTATGCCTGGGAGAGCTGTTCCTCCTAGACTAAGGTCTTAAATATTTCTTAGGCTGCTTTTAAAAGATTCATGCAGCAGCACCACCTCACTCACATCCTGCTAAACCAGAGAAAATACTGAAATTCTTCCCCAGACAGTGTTAATCACAAAATAGCTGAAAAGAACAAAAGGGGGAAAAAGACAGCAGGAAAATTATATACTCACACTAGCAAGGTGAACAATGGAAGGCTCTTGTTGTATGTGTAATTCAAATATGGCCATGTAAAACACCGCATGGAGTTATTTCCTATCGATACCAGTTTCTCAGCTGCATAAAATCCCACAACTAGGGGGAAGTTCAGCTTTCAAGCACCCTGGTTTTGTGCATAATTCCTTTTGACAATGTGGTGTACTGATGCTCATTCATTTGAAATAGCAATGACCATTTCAGGGTGTCCTTTGCTATATATTGAGGTGTCAGTAGTGATAAAAAAAAATCTTTACTGTTTAAGGACAAAGCCATGTGAATTTAAAGGCTGACATCTCGCACTAGCCTATTGTGTCCTCTTTGTTACTATGTCCCAGCAAATACCAAGAATAAAAATTAACCAACGCTCATTCTTTCTATCCAAATTACAAGACTGACAAGGAACACATTTTTTAACCCATGATATTATCAGCAGTAGGGTGTGAGACCCGAAACAGGAGGCAGCTCCTATTGCCCTACCTGACCTTACGAAGTGTAGCTATCTTAAAGACTGGGCCATGTTTTCCCGTTCGTCTGCCAAGCAGATGTGTCCCAGCAGCCACGTCAGCCAAGCACTTAATTTCTGCAGAGTGCCTTCCTCCCCACATCACACCATCACCATTTCAGGTCTGCCATCCCGTATCTCTGTTCAGTCTCTGTGTGCCTGAGTGCCATTGATATCCATGAAAAAGAGGTGCCTGTGTAGCTGTAAAAATGTGGATGTCTTCCTAGGGAGTGGGGCACTGGTTGGTTGTTGTACCGGTGAAATTTAGCAAACTGATGGCAGGGCAAACATGTCTCCCTGGTCGATACAGGGATATGCCCCTCTGGCTGACCTGAGTGTGACTGAGCATGACATGAGCCACGGCACAGCCCTGCAAGCCTCTCACACCCACCCTGGAGTGCCAAGTCAGGCCCCAGGGTACGTCTCCTCCCAACACCCTAGCAGGGACTCCCCCAGCCTCCGGGAGTTTTAATGACAGTTTTGTCTCGCTGAAGATTTCTGGCCATTAGGGCTGGCCTGAGACCACCAAGCAGTGTTACAAACACCCATCATGCAGAAATAGCATTTAGTGTCCACCACCAAGTTTGAACTCATGGACCAGAGAAGAAAGGCTCTGTCTTCTGTCCTGTCTTCTGGCACAGCCTTTCAACACCCTGAGCCCTGAACCGGCTCTTTGAGAGATGAACTTCTCCAAGCTCCCATCTGGTACTTTCCAGCCCAGGCCTCCATAGACCTCCTTCTTCCCACAGCATCCTCTCCTGCGAGGTCGTCCTTGCTAAGCAGGTGGGATGCTGCAGCTGTCTGAAGACCTTGTGCTGCTTTCACAAGGCACATGCGACGTCTGGGCATGGTGTTACCCCCTGCCTCGCTCTTGGCTGAGGACAGTGAGCTCCCTCCCTGGCAAAGCGATGTGTGCTGCACCTCTAGTGCTGAGGTTACATATGGTGTCTAGGTGGTATGTCTGCACCAGGACCTACAGGCTAGGAAAGTACCGTGCATCGAAGCTGGGAGGACAGGGAAGCCCTGGTTCATGGCAGACAGCCAAGATCCAAGTGAGGGAGACGTGCAGCTGCTTAACTACTCCTCTAGCCCTTGCTGTGGACGTGCACACCACTGTGGCTGGTGCCAGTGTGTCTCTATGCATCCTCACAGGTGGGTCTCACCTGTGTGGTGTCTGGCTAGACAGAGGCCCCTTCCACCAACAGCCATGCTATATATGCTGCTGCTTCTTAGCCTCACAATTAGCTCCTCCATCTACCCACGTGTTCACAGGACTGCCTTGTCCAGGCTTCTCACAGAGCAGGAGTTGCAGTTGCAGGGTGTTACAGGACTGGTCCACTTTGGGCACCAAGACAAAATTTCTCCCCTTGGAACCAAAAGTGTCAGATCCTGATGTATCTCCCTCCTGGGACTATTTAACCAGACTATGGACTTCAACGTTTTGTTTTAACAGTTTATAGGCGCCTATTTAGATCACCACAGCCCGTGATTGTTGCCTAGTGAGGATTACAGGCCTCAGGTTTAGCTGCCAAAAGCAAAAATCAAGTGGTGGTCCTAATGCTCATCAGAGAAAAAAAAGACCTAATGACTCCCCAGAGTAAGCCCTCCTTCTCCCTGGTGGTACCACCTGCAGCGGAGAGCCTGGGGGGACTCAGAATGAGAGCCGAGTCCTCCCTGTGGCTCGGGACAGCCTACATTATTTTGGGGCAGATGGTTGGATACCCAAAACCCAGCCTTTTCCCCCTTGAATCTCACTTTTCCGATCTGTTAGCTTAGAAGTTGTGACCTGCTGCTTATATCTCATCCTTGCGCCTGCCAGGAGTCATCGCCGTGTCTGGATCAGCAAGGCTGAGCCAACTGGTGAACTTGTCTCATTATCTCCTTGCCGAAAACTTACAAGCGTTACTTATTCTTGGATACTTGTAGCATTTATGCTTTTCCTACCCAGAAGATTAGCTCAGGCATAGCAGAGCTCGGAAAACAAACCCATCTTTTGGCATTAACTTAGCCTGGGCTGGCTGTCATTTTACAGTAGTTGCACAAAAAGAGTAACTAGCAACAGCACTTACAAATCATAGATTATATTGTATTAGTTTAGATCATATTGTTTGCTTTAAATTTATATTGTGCTTTAAATGCCAGCCATTAAAATTATTAGGGCGAGGTTTGCCCTCAGTTTACAGCCCCTCTCCCCAGCACCTCGTTAAGAGAAGCTGCTGCACGGTTGTCCTCATCTCTCTTTACTTGAGCAGTAGAAGCCAGAGAGAGTATCCAGAGAGTCATAACACAGCCTGGAGCTGTTTCACTTCCAGACAAGATTTCCATTTGGAAATCCAGGTACAGAACCAGGCAAAGTGCATTAGAAAGCTGCATTTCATTTGATCCGCCTGTTCACCCCACCCTGACCCCCACCCTAAATCTGTAACATCTGACTGGGTGTAGTGATGCAAAAGGGAATAAGGGACAAAACAGCCCCACCATGCCTTTGGCAACAGGTTATTCTGAGTTGCCCTCTAAGCCTAAGGAAGACCATTCCTTTTTCTAGGACAGTACTTCATTAATGTATTCTTTTTGACTGTTATTTTCCTCTCTCATGTGTTGCTTTGCATTTTTCTAGTCTGTCCTCACATTTCCTGTAAAATATAGTTCTTAAATAGCTTCAGCCGTGCATACAGAACTTTCTGTGGATGTTCTTAATCTGTAGCAGAGAAACCAATGCAGCCCTAAGCACAGAGATGCCAGTAACACTTCTTCAGGGCCTTTAAACTGGTGAATATGATCTTATTTTGGCTTGTGACAAATCCCAGTGATGAAATGTCAGCAGTGTTTACACAGAAGTCTCCCTATCACAGACAGTGCAAAATTAACCCTCTCCAGCACTGCTGTCAGGACAGAACAGAGCTGTTGTGTTCTTCTGTGAGGATCAGGCTGGCAGAAAAGAAGGAAACAGGCGTGGAAGTATTGCCAAACGCCGACCTGGAGGGCAAAGACCCTGTGAAGCTGACCACACTGTGTGACAAACTGAACAAGATATGAGTTGCTTGAGAGTTGTCCTGGGCAGAGTTTTCCAGACATACCTGGTGAGGGCAACATCACAATTTGTCCAGAATTCCTCAATGGAAGTTTGAACCAATATCACAGCTATCTTCCAGGCTCAGCTTTGCCATTACATACGTGATACCCAGGTGTCTCAGCTTCCGTAGGATAATTTAGATGTGAGACAAAGCTGGACAAAGTTTCAGTGGGAAACTTGAAATATATGTTGCCATGTAACCCTCTGACTGCGCATTAACAGCACGCATGGTCGTCTAGGGACATAAAGGCAGACACAACCCATCTCAAGGAGCAGGCAGCAGAAAAGAAGCTAACAGGATCCTTCTGTTAAAGGTCCTGACTTGGTTGAGTATTAGGTCTACAGTGTATCTTATATCACTACGATGACTGAAAAAGTCCATGAGAGAAGCAGAGGATCTGCAAGAGCAAGGAGTGGGTAGCCAGAGCTGAGCAAGCCAGCGGGCAGCAAGATGGGAGGAATACACAAGTGGTAGAAAAGCACTAACACTTCCCTCAGGAAGAAGCACATCAAAAAGGCCTAGGAGAAAATGAGACCTGAAGATACAGTTGTAAGAGAGCCAGTGGAGGGGTCTAAGTGAGGAGAGCTGAAGGTGTCTCAGCAGGGGGAAAGCTGCAGGTGACAGGTACGATGGTGTCCTACGTGAGGTTAAGGTAAAGAGGGAGGCAGGAGAGGGAAAAAACCAAAATGTTTTGTGGAGACATGATGCAGATGAGAACTTTTTGTAACTGCAACAGCAGAAAAAACATGAGGAAAGAAGAGGATTTTAGCAGCGGCAGATGGGTGGAAGAGTGGAACTGGTCCCCGCATGAGCTTGGAGAGCAGAGGGAGGACATCCCAGGTCTGTATGATGGGGAAGCACAAGGAGATGGCAGCAGTCCAGCCACACTGACGAAAAACTCCTCTGTTGTCTCACGCCCCTTACTGGAGATGGAGATGGAGCTCTGGCAACAGCTTTGGCTGGAAACTGTGCTGGAAAATCACAGAGCCTCTCCCGCACTGCAGCAGGAGCAGTTTGTGAACTGTGTCACCCTGAGGTCAGGAGATAACAGGAGCAGAGGATGCCTTGCACAAAACTGGCAAACTTTGGGAGGCAGAAAGCTTTGTGCAAACTTGACATTTTCTTGTTGCTAACTAAAATAGCCATAAAGCTGAATTGTAGGAATAGGCCAGCTTTGAGCTTGTGTGGCAATACTCATATAGGATTACAGGCTTTGTTGCTTTCTTGTAGGCTTTGTTTGGGGCAAAGAGGAGTGCTAGCTGTGCCTGGGAAGCTTTGGTGTTCCCTAGGCTGGTAAAGGCGGACAGTGTTAAGGAGGAAAAAATGATTTAAAGCTATTATCCTGGCTCTTTCAGAGACTTTATTACAGCATCATCATCTTTCTTCTTCCAGATGTGCTGAGCAATTCTAGTTCCTGTGAAAGTTTAAGGTAGGTACAGGTATTTAGCTGCTTTGAAAATTGTGCAATATCATACTCCCTATGTGAGCTCAGTCCTTAAATGCTGTATGGACACAACTGCCCTATGCCTCTTGACTCTGAAATGCAAGCTGAATTAAACATAACCACCAAAGTCAGTTTAGATACGGCCTCTGTGTCTCAGCTCGTGCTTTGGCAAGATGCAGGTACCTTTTACACACAGACAAGTATGACAAGGCATAAAGCTTCATACCTGATGCAAGACACACCGAAAAGCCAAAAAACACCGAGAAGAAAGAGAAAGAAGAAACAGGAAGGCTGACAAAAAAATGGGTGAGGAAAGCAGAATAAGTATATTGGGAAAGAAAAAATTCCTGTACAGAGATGGAGGACAGGCACAGATAAGGGGAAATCTGGTGCCAACAGGATCTTGCTGAAATGTCCCACACACTTTCCTCTCCCCTGCAGCAGTGACCCCTCCAGCGAGCAGGGAGCGGGTACTGCAGGGGCTGAAGCCTGCTGCAGGTGGGCAGGGCAGAGCTCCGGGGCCAGGCGCAGAGCCCAGCGGTGCCTGCCGGCTGCTCCGTGAACAGTAATTTCCAACTGGGGTTAGAGTCAGGAGGTAATTCACTCTCACGGGTTCGTTAAATTGTGTGCTTGCATATCAAAAACATTCAACAAATCCAGCCAGCGTTCTTTGTGCTGTATGATGTCACGGGAAAAAAAGAGATGAAAATGTATTATACTGGGGACAGGAGGGGTCTGGATGTTCCCTTCCTGACACACTTTTCCTCTTTTAGGGCTTTGCTTTAGGTTTCAAATGCCCTTTATAGAGAGAGAAATTGCCGTCCTGTTCCCGAGGCTTTTGGGTATCCAAACTCCTCTCTCCTTGCTTTTTGGTCACTGTTGTGCTCCTCAGAGGCCATTTCGTCATGTTGTAAGGTAAGACAAGGCTGTGACCCAGATTCTGGTCTCTTGGGTGCTGTGGCTCAGCTGCATATACTAATGTTGCTTGGGGTTTCACTGTTTCCACCCTTCCTACTGTTCTTGTAAATTTGATTTCCCACTGCAACACATAAAGAGCAACAATACATGCTTCGAGGCATCGTCTCTCACCTCTTTGTCCTCAGCCATGAGAAAAAGTCCCTTTTAAAAGCACTTTGCTTGTATTCATTTGGCTTCTGCTCTTTTTCATATTATTTAATATTTTTGTTGCATTTTTTCTGGGATTCTTTCCCCAAGACCTTAGATAAACCACAGAACACTAAACAGAGCTGCAGTTGCTTCCCAGGACAATAAAAGCTAAGGGTCAAATGAAGAAGAAAACATCACTTCAAGGTAGGCCTATAAAATCTTGTGTATTTCAGGAGCAGCACGGGATTCTGCGGTACAAATGTCTGACTAACAGCTGGTTGCCATGTCCTACAAACACTTTTCCTGCTGCAAGCATGTTGGAAGGCATTTTAAGGCCAGCGCTGACTAGGGAGAGTCAACCCAACAGGCAGCACCGAAGGATCGCGGGAATCCTGAATGCAAAATAATTCCCAGAGGAGACTTTTCTATTTCACATGTCAGAATGTCATAGTGCTTTACACCAAATAACTGTAAGTTATGTATGAGTGGTATTCTACATTTTTCACTGGTTCCTTAGAGGGTCCTCTCTGTCCCTCTCCACTTGTTTACTCATGGGCAAACAACTGGAATGACATATCCCTTGCGCTCGTCAATCGAGAGAACAAGTTATTGCCTGCACCTCCTTCTGGTTACCTACAGAGCAGGGAGAGCAAAACGAGCCTAGTGCCAGCCACAACATTAGAGGAGAATCCGCCTCTGTAGAGTCGTGATCGACTTATTTATTGTCATAAATACAGACAATAATAATGCTAAAGGTGAAACAGACATTGTGATGACAACTTTGGCTCCTTAGAAAGGGATAAAGGATTTTAAAAGATTCTAAAATATTTTCCAAAGAAATCACTTCGCCCATGACAGAAGTGTGGCAATTGGGGTGGTAGGACACCACAGCTGAGGAATAACAGCTCGCCGCTGCGTTCCAGTGTCTGGAAGGGACATATGACCATCTGATCCCGTTTCAGTAAATCATCTTCTATGCAAAGCTTGTGTCTATTTGTTGTTTCTTTCTTAACAGCGGAAGAGAAGCTTCTGAATGTGCACATCTGCCCCACACTAATATTTTTTAAAAGTTTTAAGGTTTCTGCCCAACGTCTTCTCTGCATGAAGTCCCTTTCTTCAGACAACTCAAGAATACTTTGCAAATATTTTTATTGTAATTCCGGTGGCCACAGCATAGGGAGCATTCAGAAGGACGTGGCTCGCTGGACTGGAGCGATGGGGAGGGTGGAATTCAGTCCCCTGCACGCTTCACCAGGCTGTGCCCTGCCAAGCTTTCTTCTGCCTTGCTTCCTTGGAGCTGCCCTGCGCTTGCGAGTTAAAAGAAAACTGCAGCCACATTACGGAGGTCGGCAGCATGAAAGTACAGTGCAAGAAGCACTTGTCACCATGAATAAACAGTGAAATGCATTTTTTTTAAAGTTGTTAATTCCACTTGGCATTTCTGAGCCCAGCGTTGGAAACATCCATCTTGTTAAAAAGTGATGTCATTTGTGACACTAGTAGTATTAGAAGAGAATGCAAACGAGTTTTCAACCTGCTTTAATAATGATTTAACAACCAGGAGAATAATCAATATTTTAGGGATAAATTTTCCGCCTTTAGCAGGCTCCATTTGTGCCCATACAGAACCCTGTCTACAGATCTGCAGGTGAAAATACCTGAGTGCACGTGTCAAAAATGTACACGTGAAATATTACACCTGCAACACTTACTGCCCAACACAGAGTTTATATTCCGAACTGAATTAAAAATCCCTTTGTCTTTCCCCAGTCTCTGATAAAACCGATTCCACCTATCTCTCTGATGAATCTATAAAATAAATCTTTATACCTGTTTTCTCTCACACATTTTTGTGTTTAGAAACAACAAAAAAGCTGGGGATTTTTTGATATAGCGCAATATCTAGCACAAGGCACCATAATGTCATTTGCTGATAGAATTGGATGACATTTGGATTTCACATCCTGGTCACAAAATGAGATTATGGCATTCTAAACTGCTTGGGTAATTGATGTGCAGACGCTTTTTTAAAAAGTGGATAATCCAAACGGATTGGTTTACAAAGGAAAAAAAAAGGAAAGGAGCTCAGGTTTCTTCCTTTTTTAATGCTGATTCACTCCATGGTTATGCCACTGAAAGCAGAAGCCTTTGAAATGGCTTTGGGGTTTTGTTTGTTTGTTTGGTTTTGCTGAGTGAATTGTTCTTATGTAATTTCGTTCCTACATAAGAAATATTCTTAGAAGACTATTTAATAGTCAAACAGACAAAGTTCCTGAAAATGTCACAGGTAAGTGTGGAATTTACATCCTCCCTCCTCGGGAGAAATAGACTCATTTTCTGAAGTAAGTAGCAATTAGATTATTTAGTGTCTTTAATGAGTCTTTTTTTTTACTGAATAGATGCTCTGAATTTCCAAACCTGAGTCACTCAAAATCACTACTCCCCTCAAAAATCTTGGTCTTGCAGCAGAATTCTATGTATGACCTCATTTCCCTAAGGGTCTTTTTAATATATCACCAAGCTAGATGGCTCACATTAGGCTCCAAAACACTCACATTATTATTGATAAATCGTACTAATGCTAATAGTAACATAATGAACTTTGGTTGCTTTATGAGAAGCTTAAAAAAAAGATTATATTAGATAATCTTTTAGATAATTAGGAAATAGTTAGACAAAGTATATGCAAAGGGCCAATTTCTGAGGGCCTTGCTCCATGTATGTTTAATTCATTAAGTCACATTCCCACTTTGAAGTTAATGGGAGTCTCTTTACCTATAGCACTGTAGGATTTGATCCAGGATTGTGGACACCAGAATACTGATGAATAATTTTGCCAGCTTTTTTCTCACAGTTAAACTTCTTGTGGGTATTTGGCCAGCCAATGTCTCGTGGTGGTAATGTTTAAAATGATACATCTATGTCTAGTGAGAATAATAGCTACCTTTTCATTTTAGAGCACATGTGATAAACATGCCTTTGGAAACTGGTGCTTAGCTCACCTGGAGCTGGATTAGTGACTATTATTAGTGGCAAGGCAATTATACCACGCAGGAGCTGCTCTGAACTTTAGCTCAAAACTTGATGACATATACATAAAGTGTAAAAAGAACCAAATGACCTTTCACTTCTCTTTTTCTTCAGACCTTCTCAGTCTGGAGGTGGACCAGGTGCCATGAAACACAACTGGGGAAGCCAAGACCGCACAGACGGGTTTATGATGGGGAGGCTGGGAGGGCAGGGAGGGTGTGGCAGAGCTGCCGGGGAGCTGCTGGAGTCCCCACCTTGGGACGCTGAGCAGAAAGC
>NW_009192095.1:19414-24255 GCF_000690835.1 Fulmarus glacialis | reverse complement strand
GTCCAGGCCGCAACGTTGGCTTTCCTGGGCCAGGTGTGGTGGAAAGCTTCAGAAGTGATGGGAAGGAGATGCACGCTGTGCGCCTCTCTGTCGCTGCATGGCGGTCAGCTTTGCAAGGAGGTGAGGTGGGAGGAGAAGGGGTCCCTCGCGTAGAGGACGGGTGTCGGGTGGAGCAGCATTTCCCAGCAAGTGGCAGAAATGAACAGGGAGGTGGTGACCAGCTGTGGATAGAGCACGAAATGGAGTCAGACTGCAAGTGACAACTGAAAACTGGGAAATCCCGACACTGGGATTTTGCTTAAATGATGTGCTACAGTAAAAGTTAGCTCAGGTGGGGGATCTGAGACGAAGTTGGCAGTAGGAGTCTCAGAAAGCTAAACGTTTTCTTTCCTCTGGTCTCTACTCTAAATTTATCTCAGATTTCATTTGAAACTAGAACAGTATGCAAAGGAATATCCTTTTTCTGACTACCTTTCACTAATCCTCAGAAAACAACAGCTATGACCCTAATAGTCATTCAAGATATTATTGACTTGGAGGATTTGTGTGCCCATATACGTCTGTGCATGTGTGTGAGCAGGGATGTGAGACAGTCTGTACTCCCATCCCTAGTAGACAGCACCAGCCTGATATTTCTCACCTGACAAATTTGGAGATCTGTGAAGTAGAGAAAATTTTTTCTTGTGCGTGGTGCAGAGAGACCCTTTTGAGAAGTAGAAAGGTTTAGGCAGGATGTCATAGGTATGAAGACAAATGTTTCAGTCATCCTTCTGAGCCTGTTTCCAGTTATTTAAGTGAGTGTCTACTTGTACTCTTGCAAAGAAAAAGCTTCAAAACTTGAAGCAGGCAGTGGCTCTTGCTGCTGGCAGAGGCAGCTGCTGGGAGGTGCAAATGGCCCTGGTCCATGGTGCAGGCTGCAGCATGGTGTCAATTTGTCCTACCACCCAACCAGGCTCAGCAGCCAAGAGGGGGGCCCAGTCCACACTTGGATGGGAGATGACTTGGGAATCCTTGGTGCACTGTGATGCTGAGGAAGCTCCAGCTTCCCACTAAATGAGAGAGCGATGACAGGCGTAGGGTGTTGCCCTGGTGAGCTATGCAAGCCACACATAAAAAGGGGAAACAAATCTTGGCTCTCCACACTGGGCTGGTGGGGCTGTCCAGTCAACCTAAGACTGCAGTATGATGTTCCAGTCAGCCAGCAATGGAGGAGCCTTATTTGTCCTCTGAAGAGCCCTGGAAGAAGTTATATTGAAATGAACCTGACCAGAATATCTGCCAGAGCAGGTTTCCACTGGAATATATTACTGCCATGACTTGGTATCTTCCTACAAAAAAATGCCCCAGAGGTCTTCACTAGCTTTCCCACTTTATTTTCTGAACATGTGAACCCACAGCCTCCCAAAGCTACCCATTTGCCCATGTTCTCTCAGTCTACCAAGCAAAATATCTGCAAAGCACTTTGCTAAACCAGAACTTTTAAAAAATTTCTTTTCTGTAAGAAACGAAACAACCCAATCCCACACCCCAGCAAGCACCCCAGTTTAGAAATGTTCATTTTTATTTGGAGTAAGAAGTATTTTGAATATGTAAGCATCCCTGCATGACTCTGTTGCCAACTTGGAGGCAAATGAGGATATTTCAGATGTCACTATTCTTAATATTACTATCACGTATGTGTCCTAGAAAGGAGGAGTGGGTATGAAGAGGAGTATCACGTCACACAGATCTAGGGGTTCACTGAAGTGCAGAGAACACTGCAGAGAGGAGACAGCCATGGGACTATACAAACATAGACCATTAGTTACAGGCTGCAAGGTTCATGATGGGCTTCCTGTCGTCTGATTTTGTTGAAGGTGTGCTCAGCCTTTAAAAGCCTGAAAAGAGGCAAGGGGTGACAAATGGTTTAATGATTACAGGATGGTACGCCACATCACATGTTCTTGGTCCTTGGCCTGACCCAACTCCTGACCTGTTACATGACTGTAAGCAAATTCTTTTACTGTTCCAGTCCAAATCCTTCACTCTGCATCCAGGCAAAACAGTCACTGCAATAACATTCTGTCTTGCTGAATGTTTTATGGGTAACCACAATAACACTGTTTCCTTCCTCTTGCCCACAGCAAGATCTTCTGGTAGCATAGTCCCCTGAGGGACAAGGCTAAATGTGGCACGATTTGGCAACAGGCTGTGATCAAAATCAAATCTGAACACCAGTGTACAGCAGTAGTGACCCACTTTTAATCTTTATTTCCTCCTCTCGTCTGTGGTTCTCGAAAATCACTTGCCTCTAGCATTGTCACTTCTTTAACTCCCAGCCTAGAAGATCTGCTGTGCCAGAGCACCCCATGACTCAGAGAGATCCAAAAAGCCTGAGCTTAGCAGCATGCCTACTGAACTGAGACAAATAAGATGAGCAGGTCAGTCTGACGAGCTAATCAGAACTCTCCTCTAGGAAAGATTATGCTTCCAGGACATACTCCACATATTGCAGAAAGCATGTGGAATAGAGCCAAAGCAGAGATACCAACTCCAGCATAACCCATGTTCCCTCAGTCTTGCACATTCTCAAGGACAGTTTGTCTTTCGACCTAATGCTCAGAACCTTTATAAGTACAAAATCTCTTCCCTTCCCTTCCTTCTCAGTGAGGCAGTGTTTCTTATCCCATCACTTCTTCTGGTCCCAACACTGTGGATTCTGCTACTGAAAAAATGTCTCCAAGTGCCCAAGACAGAGTAGGTACAAGATAGACCCTCTGATCAATTTCTCACACCTCCATGTGAGCCCTTAAGGCCTGTATTTGCAACCCTAGTGAGCCTTGGAAGGTTACTTAGCTATGGCAATAGGACTGAAGTTATTACTTCACTTCTCTGTCTCAGGCAGGAAGAGCACGTGCTGTGACAGAAGAGCTGTAGATGGTACCTATTGAGTCTACACAGCTTCATGAATGTCGCTTCAACTTCAATTCCAGTAACACTGCTGAGGCAAACATCCTCAAGTCTGAAACTCATCATCCCTCTGATTTATTTTTTTTCTTAGACACCCTACAGCACATTTCTCAGCCTTCAAAGCACAACAGAGGATCTCCGTTGAAGGAGCACATAAGCTGTTGATTTACATTCCCGTATTTTCTAATCTGAGCTCCTCTTACCTAGACAGCCATACCAACACTTACTGTTTATCAGTAGTCTTGTTCAAATACAAAAAATATAGCATATTGACTAAATGGCACTCAGGGACTGACCCACCATTCAGACCTAGCAGCGGTCATATCCATTCCATGCTCAGTTGGGCCTTCCGTGGCTTTGGGAGAATGGCAGATAGCTGATGAACAGCAGCCCCCTCTGCCATGGTGCATACTGATCCACATACATCCACATACGTTCACATTTGTGAACCCCTTTGGAAAACAAAAATCACACAGCCTTTCTAAGACGACCCATTAAATGAGGTGGCAAGATTTTGTTTTGCTTTGCTTCCCTCATGTTTTGCTTAGGAGAATTAGTGCTAAGTCTCCATTTGAGAATTTCGAAGATTGCTGTTTTGCTTTGGGTCACAACTGAAACAGCCTTTTTTAGTTCCATTCTTCTTTATCATTTTCGCATTGGACAGGAATAGTAAGACTTTGCAGATCGATACACACATGCTAAGGGAAGATCTGTAAGAAAAATAACGTTGTTCTTATCTGCAATATGCCTTTTTAATAAGACTCACCTACCATTGTTCTTCAGTTGTTGTAGCACCAAATTCACATGCAGGTCTAACACTGAAAATAAATAAGCAGTGTGTAGTATGGCAGATACTGGGGCAGATCGTCAGCTGGTGTAAATCAGCCTAGGTCCATTGACTTCAATGGAAACTTGCCAACTTACCCCAGCTGAGAATCTGATTATTGTTTTGCAAGTTCTCGCATTAAAGATAAGCATTCACATTCTGCTCTGTTACACTGGTGTAAGCGGGAGTAACTTCACTGAAGTCTCTGGAGTTTTGCTAGATGTACCTTATATGGAAAGCAGAATTCAGTTCAAAATCTTAATGACAGTTAAAGCAGTTTTTACCTGTACTACATTTCATCTCTTCCCTTTCCCTTAAAAAAAAAAAAAAAAAAAAAAAAGAAAAAGGAAGAAATATCAGGCTGTCATGGAAATTCTCAACTAAATCTTTTTTCTCTGACTCTCATTTCCAGGCTTTGTGCAAATAGTTTATTTGATTTGACACCTACCGCACAAAAGGTTGCCCCTTCTGTTCTATCAAGGCTGATATCAAGAAAAGAGAGAGAAAAATCGCACAGCTGGTAATACAGAGAACCCAAAAATATACAAAGATGTACCAGAGGGAATAGTCATCAACATAAAGTGAACAAGCACCCAGACTATTGATTACATGCTGCTCACAGAACACTAGGCATTTCTGCCAACTTCTTTCCACTCTTACACTGAGCTGCAGACAGCATGTTGTACTTTGCATCATCAGTTTTGATGAATAATGCACTGATAAACACTGCAGCCAATATTCTGGAGGAGCTGAGAAGCCAGATGTCATCTGGACCTCCAATAGTTTTAACCCTGGGTCTCTGACAGACACTGAAATAAACACTAGACATGCACTGCAGAATGGGCGATGCCCGAATGCGAGCTTAGGCACAATATTAAGCTGGCAGGCGTATGAAAAATGAACGGGCATTGCAATCCTTTCACGAACAACAACTTCCAGAGGTGCTGAGATAGTGAGAAAGCAGCGCCCCGGCGGGAGCTGCTCGCTGGAAACACCTGCCAGGCGCAGCCTCCCTGGGTAAGTAGGAGCGCCCAGACAAAAGAGACGCTGTTAGCTGTGTCGGCTC
>NW_009192095.1:0-19323 GCF_000690835.1 Fulmarus glacialis | reverse complement strand
GCGGATGCGTTCTTCCCGCGGCTGTGGGCTGGATGTGTTAGGATGGCAATCAGCTGGGCATCTCAGCGATACACCAGAGCCTTTCTGCTCACGGGCAGCAATGCGTAGCAAGGTTTCTCAAGCCCTTAAACCTCATTTGGTATTTATCTTACATGTATCCTCACCAGCGAGGCCTGGCTTTTTTAAGCAACCTCTGTGCCCCCTCGGTCTACCCACTGATAAGGTCAGTGCTCAGGGGACATCAAGGCCTGTGAAGGTTTCATTTCAGTGACTCTCAGCAGCACCAGGTACCCTTTAAAATCTCTCATGGCTTAGCAATATCATCAGTAGATTATGCAGTTTTGGAAGTAAACTATTCCACCCACCCATCTCAATAATCCAAGATCTCAGCATGCCACGTAAGAGTAAAACTTACTTTTTTTAATAAATGAGAGGAAAGGCTCTACCTTCCCCAGAATTACAGTGTAAAGGGCTCATTGCTAACTCAAAATTCTGCTTAAGGAAGATCTGCTTACCTCAAAAGCCAAATTAGGCTCTCAAAGGCTCAGTGTATGCCTAAGCAACGGAAGAGTAGTTTCTCTCTGCTGGCACTGCAACATTGCTAGGGTCAGGAAGCCCCCTCATGGTTTGCTCACCAGGAGGAGAGTTGTATTATTTGAAGCATCCTAAATGTTCTGCTTTATTTTACCACCAGAATTTCCCAAGAAAAACTGCATGTAGAAAAGAATATATATGGCTTAAATATGGAGGGGGAGTGTTTTCCCTCTATTTACTTTCTCCACTTTCTTTTGCACCTGAGTAACCATTCTTGGAATAGTTGGCAAATGCTCTAAGACATGCCCTACTCCCGCATTGAGGGGAAATCCAAAAGTAGGTAACATGCTCTTTATAATGCTATTTCTTTTCCATTCAGCTTGTCAAATAACTGACAAATGTGAAGCATGAATAAGGACCTCTTAAAGGTATGAAACAATCCAAGAAGAAAACTGGCATGCACCTGGGAAGTGGTTAAAACAAAGTAGTAGATCAGGAAACGCTTACATAGATAAGGGGTAAGCTGTAAAAAGGCAGAGGCAGTGACTATAGTGGAATTTCAATTATATTGACATTGATGGGCATAGCAGTAGTGGAGTCATTAAGGATGGATGCGTGTTTCTGAGTGCGGTACCAAACTGTTTTTTCGGTTTGAGGAGCAATCAACAAGACCAGGGGCTATTTTGGACTTAGTCCAAGGAAATGAAACTAGGTGAAATGAATAATATAGAAGATAATAAACCCTTAGGGCTAGGTTATAATATCATCAAATTGGAAACACTTCTGAAAATATTTGTGAATGGTTATAAAAGTACAATAATTTTGAGGACAGAATGAGTTGAAGAAAGTTGATTGGAATCAACTGTTTGTGGACAATAATGGAAAAGCATGCAGTATTTAAGAAATGGAGAGACTGCTATTTCTATTCAGTTTATTAGAATCAAAGTCAATATAATAGCAAAAACAAGCTAATGTGACCTCAAAAAATGTAATAAAGGTATCAAAATGCTTTCCTTATTTAAAAGGCCAGGCATCCTTGAAAAATGGGAAGGTTTGGCAGTTTTAAAATGAATGAGAACAACATTGAGAGAATACCAACAATGAATAATATCCATTAAATATTTCAATCAAGACTGAAGCCAAGTTGCTCAAGTGTATGCATGCAATGTAAATGGTAAAAAAGAAGAAGAAGAAAAAAAAAGAAAGATGATAATGAAACATGGAGCACTCGTTCGTATCTATTTGCACAAATAAAAGGACCAGTGCTCAGGCTTTCATTTAGAGCGCAGCTCCCGTGGATGCGGCAGAGTGAGGATATGAGTTAGGGCTATTCAGGGAGTGCGCCCTTAAGGAAGCCGGTGGCTGCTGGAAACCAGGATAACAACTCCCGTGCAGAAGGTCTGATCCCACTCTTGCGCTGCTGAAGACCACTTAGAAGTGGCTGCGTAGGAGTTGGTGCAGGGTTTACCCTGGCAACATGGTGGTTATCCTCACTTGCCGTGACAACCTGGGAGATGCAAAAGGAAGAAGCACATCTTGATCCATACAAATTACTCCAAGGGCATGGCCAAATGATCAAAGAGGTCGTTCAAGCACATGCATTTCATTTTGCAGAGAACAGCCTCGCACAGACACAGTCGGGTACTCTGCCTCTCCTGGGAGGGCCGCAGCTTGCAGCTGAGCAGGGCAGCAACTTCTCCCAGTAAGCTAACTCAGTCCTTCCCAGTTTACCTACGTTTTCAGTTGCCGTTTCTGAGCCAACTCTCTGTATCTTCTCCCGAAAGCCACAGTTCGTCACACCAGAGAGGACCCTTTTCATTCTGCCCAACTAGCGGTGGAAGGGCCACGGTCACCTGGCTAAATCTTACCCTGGGAAGGAAACCAAAGACATTGCCTAGTAAGAGTCTCAGCAGAGAGACGGCAGAAGCTTGCGAAAACAAGAAGCTGTGTGGTGGGTATGGGGAATGTGCTGAGGGAGGTACTTTGCCTCTTCCTGGGGAGAAACAGGATGTCCTTGGTGAGAGCGTGCTGCAGTCAGCAGAGAGCCCGGCCAGGCAGAGACGGGGCTGGCCATGCCTGGCTGAGCAGCACTTCGTGCCCCCGTAGGGATGTGGTGTTCAGCTGGCAGTGTCTCCTGCTGCTGTACGGAGCCCGTGACAGGGATTGCTGCTTCTCCCAGAGAAGGAGGTGCCAGAGCCTTCCTCCCTCCTTCCCCACAGCCCTGTATTTCTCAGCCCACATCACCAGCCAGGCATACCATGAAGTTGAACTCCAACCTTCTCCAGTATCCAGAAAGAATGAAATTATTTATTTCAGTTCAACCTTGCAAAGTGGAGAGCTCAAGATGCCAGGGTGCTTTTTATATCCCAGATTTCAAAGCAGGCCTCATGTCTAGCACCCAAGCTCCAAGACAACTCTTCTTATTTTCCAGCGTGCTTAAGCTGAGGACAAAATGGTGAATTTTCCTATGTGCCCTGATGACTCACAAACAGCCTCAGAATCTAGAAAAGGACCAATTTAAGTGTTTTTTTTTCCTCAGCTACAAATTTTGTACTCCATTCTCACTAGGTACCCTCAGAACACAAGACCATTGATAACAGAAAAAGGGCTTTTTGGGAGACACCAGCTCTCACATGGGTGAACCTCCTTGTAAAATGCTGAAACCATGTGTGGATAAATCCTGAAGGCAGATGGTTTCTGGTTTTCATGGTTTGAAGGACATCTAATGGCTGAATCGCACAGTAAGCCCTACTCCCAGGTTTCTATGATGAAGGCCAAAGGCGAGAGCAGAGTGAGGAGAATCATGGATGGTTTCTGCACCATATTGCCATGGTTCAGTGGGAATTAGGAACAATATTATATTTGACAGACTTTTACACAGATGTTAACACGGTACAGGACAGAGAGGAGTCAGGCACTTAACCCACAGACTGGCAGAAACTGTAGTTTGGCTTCAAAGATAAAGACAAAAAGCAGTAGATTTTGTCCAGTTACGGGTTGCAGAAATGAACCCAGCCCAAATTAAGCTTACCAGGTGACCCAAATCGTAGATGGGGACCTTGCACTTTTGGGCTGGGGTGTTAAAGGTGTCCAGATTTGAGCAAGATCAATCCTTTGCATGTCACCCTTCACCCATCAGTGAGACTCCTTGGAGGGAGAGGATGGTCCTGAGTGGAACTGGAGTTTATTGCGTGAATCCTCTCTCTTCAAACACTTTGGCACCTACCAAACACTGAGCATCCCCCATCTGCCCCCGCAGCCTCCTCTCCCTGCGGCTGCTGCGCCACTGATTTACATGCCCCGCTGGAGCTTGCAGGACCCCTGCTAGCCTCTCCTGTAAGCTGGCCTGAGGAGATGGTTCACACTGTGCTCACAAAACCCACAAAACTCGGTGGAAATTTCAGCCCTGCGATAATGATCCAAATTTCCATGAGCCCATAAAGCGCTCTAAAAAATTAGCGGGGAGAGTGCAAGATCATGCATACCTGTGCAGAATCACTTGTCGCCTAGGCAGGCAAGCAGAGAGGAGGAGGTAAGAGGAGCAGGAATAAGTGCAACAGCAGCAATGGTGCTGGGGCTACGTCTTTCTCTCTAGAAAATTCCAAACTACAGAGGCACAGACAGCTGTTCCCAAAGAAAATGGCTATTTTTTATAGTGAAGTCTGGAGAAAACAAGACTGACAGTGATCCACAAAACCCTGGGAAGCTCAAATCAGGGTGTCCTCCTGCACCCTTATAAAGTGAGGATCAAAGAAAGGATTGTACAAGTGTAGAAACCAGTGTAAATTTTTTTTTTTTTTTTAAATCCTACCGCACAGCCCGGCTGCAGAGAAGAGCGAGCCCCAGCCTTTGTGGCTGTAGATCCTGCCACATATTTGCCCTGGGTAATGAGCTCAGAGGAGGAGATTTGAAAGAAGACTTTGCATTGTTCGAGGAGGCTCTGGAGCAGAGGGAGGGTGGAATTCCATCTGTTCACTTCCACGCGGTTCAGTGAGCTGCTTCACTTTTAATGGTTCACTAGGCTGTGACACTTAGCAGAAATTATGGTAAATGTTTTTTAAAACCTTTACATTATCATTTAAGAAGCCACATGACAAGATCACTGAAAAGCTAACCCTTTGATCTCTGTCTCTTGTGAGGTTTTTTTGTCTGATAATGGAGATAATGTACCATGTGCCATTGAGGCTGGATAACGTGTTGGTGTGCTTATGTTCACTTTGCCCCCTATCTTAATGGCATTCTCTATGGTGGTTTTTTCACACCATCGCAAAAAAAGCAGATTATTGCCCTTAAAATCTATAGCCACCTCAGCAATTCCCATATAGCTCTTCATGTGTTAGGAGAGCTGACAAACAGCTCGCACGCCAGCTCAGATAGGAAGTACCCTATGTTACCGATCAGGTGGAATTCCACTTTGCCTGCTTGAGTGATTCTTTGAACAATGTAAATCATTAAGTAAGTCTTTGCAATGGTGCAGAAAGGTGATGGGGGAAGGGAGCTCTGTATCTGGTGCTTGTTCAATGCAATTTCACAGGAAGTCTGTTTATTTTCCATAAACCTTTGAAGAAGACCAAGTGGTAGTCAACAAGTTCAGTTTGACTTGAAGACAGGGATGGGAAGTCATAGTAAATTTTTGTGCACTTCTGCATTTAATCAGCATTTAGGACATTTTTTCTCCCTACATTTTCTCCTTACCGTCAGAGTTTTCAGCACTTTCTTGTATAAATCTATTTTTTCCATCTGGCAAAAAGTCTGTGGAGCGTCTGGAAAACTTGGAGCAACTATTTGGATCTCTTCACTGCTATAGGAATTGGCCCTTTAAGTACCAAGAGAAAATCTTTATCTTTTTGCAAAGAAGAAAGGAAACACATACAAATGAAGTCAGACTCCCCACAGATCCATGGCTTGCAAAGCTTTCTCCGGCCTTTGCTCTAGTCAAAGGAAATGGTTTACAGCTTCTTTAGGTAGACCACGCTCCCCTATCAACTACGCTGCACAGGCCGTATGTCTTAAAAATAGGCAGCCTGAAAAACAAATGGAGTCTACAGATTCCAGCCCTTAGAGATCTTTCTTACCTTCTCCAACCTTCAGGAATTAAATACTAAAGCCTGTTTTGGTGTTAGGGGACAACTATGAAGTGCAGATTTAGAACCATTTTTTTCCTTTTATCAGTTGTGTCTGATCCAGGCTATGGGCATGAGTTTACAGCATGAGTACAAGCCCTTCATTATGTGAAGACATCCCATAGGAAATAGATATGTCAAAGATATAGATTCTGACCTGGGATGGTGTCCACAGCACTGGCTTCATTGTGCTCACATTTTACCAAGGAGCATGGTCAGCACACTTTACAAATAGGATTTTAGCCATCACAAAGGAAAATTCTGAAGTAAAATGTAGTTAAATGACCCCAGTGAGTTCTTGCTACAGCTCTGCTACTGTGTAGACCGTCTTACTGAAAAACATCCATTTTTTTCTCCTACAACGTGGAATCTACCAGAAGAGCAGAAGGATGCTCAGACAATTTAGGAGAGGCTGATAACCACTCGCTGAGAAGAGAGAGAGAGAGAGGTCACCAGAGAGGGAGAGGGAGAAGGAAGCAAGGACTGCAGCTGAATTTCGAGTAGAAGAATATGATCCTTTGGACAAGCTAGTAGTAACCAAGAGGAAGGAAGTAGATGGCTGGTTGGGATTCCAGCTGCGAGTAGCTTCATATTGTCCCCTCTAGCTGCCGATTTGAGTAAGGCACTACTGACCTTGAAAATTTGCCTGACATCTAAACCAGCATAAATAAATTAAGCAAAAGCAAGCAGCTAAATATTGGCATCACAGGCATGTTTTGCAATGTTCCCTGCATCATGTCCATGCTGCGCTCCGCCCATGATCCCAGATCACCCACACAGCTCGGGAGCGTCCAGGCTGGGGAAGCCCTCACACTGCACCGTTCATACCCTGGTTGCCTCTGGCAAGTCTCCGACTTATCTCAAACAGAAACGGAAACAGAGACAGTGAGATCCCCCTCCTCAGCCCCCCCTCAACTCTGCTGTAAGTTCAAATATTTCTTTTCAAGCAGTGCCCAAGTCCCTGTCTTTTTTTTCTTCCCCTCTTGGGGATCTGCAAAAGCTCATTTGAACTCCAGTGTTCCTGTACGGGTGCAGTGGCCAGTGAATGCTTTATGTTACAGGGACATGCTACCTCTCAATCTAAACGTGGAATCCTTCCTGCAGAAATATCCATATCTCATGAAGCTGGAAAAGCATGGCCAATATAGAGTAAATAAATCTATCTGCATGTGGACTTTGACTGGTATCAAACTGGCTCATTTATTGCCACAACTCTTTGCTGGGAGATTTTTGTTCTGCTGTAGAGCTGCTAAATTCCCCTTGAGTACTATTAGTGTTGCTGCTTTTTATGTCTCTCTCCATGACACTACTCAATGCAAGTTATAATTAACTCAGAGGAAGTAGAAGGGGATGGACTCTGTCTGTTTAGGGGGAGATGGGTACATAACGGGAAAAGATAATGCCAAATAACCTTTGGGCTTTCTAATATCCCCTGAACACTTGGGCCTTGGTTATTTTTAGACGTCACCTTTCTACTGAGAGGCAGCCCAAAGCCTGTTGTCAGCCACAAACTACGGCAATCAAGACTAATTTTCAGGGCTGAGGGAGGACTTGAATAACTTGACTTGTAAGACCTTTGTACTGGCCTTTTGCACAAGACTGGTTTTTAGCCTTGGAGAACTACAGAAGCCACCCCTGGCTGAGATCCTAGTATCAAAGGTGAAAATGTGTCTGTTTTCCAGCAACACTGGACAATCTGGAGAACAATTTATTGCTTAACTATTGAAGATTTAAATGTCAAATGCAGGACCTACCCTGACTCCCACAGATCCCCACATTTGTGCATACGCACACAAGCTGGAGGGCTAGCATGCAGCTGAGGCATGCAAAGGCAGGCTGAGAGAGGGTAGCACAGCATTTCTGAAGGTGCGTGCACTTAAACAGGATCCTGGCAACGTTTGTTGCATTTTTTAAAGTACTGCATTGTGGAAGAAGAAAAGGGTAGAAAAACTAGCAAACTAATGACCACATTGCACATGCTTTGGACACAGAACTTATTCCCCTAGCAGCAAACAGTGAATGCTAATAGGATCTTAGTGATCAGCTCACAGAATCCTTGGAAGTTGACAAGAAAAGATAAAGTGTCCTTACTGACTTTGACATCTCTCCTGCAGGTACATAGAGCCATAAGTAGCCTTATACAGCTGAGTAAACCTTTTGGACCACTCTCGTGTGCACATTACTCACCCGGGTCTCAGTAATGTACGCTCACAGTCTAAAGATTTCATACTTTTGAACTATTCAAAAAGTGAGTTTCTGAACCAAGAAGCCATTTGAATAACTAGCGTGCTATTTTGATCTGCATTCTAATTTGAAAATTCATCATTATTTACATGATAAACATAAATGGTGCATTTGGAGTTGTTATGGTCCATCATGTAAATCCGTATTTAAGCATTATGAAAAAGAGGATTTGTGACTCAGTAGATCATATTAGCTGTAGAGCAGCTATTCTTGTTGATCAAATCTATTTTCTTACTGCCCAACGTGCATCAAGTCCATGTGATAAAAAATCCTTATGACATATTTACTGCTGTGTGAAATGATGTGGTCATTTTTAATTTCTTTGTATTTTTCCTATAATATTCTAAGCAGCTTGGCATTCTCTGAGGAGAACAGCAGTCTTACTCTAGGTGGTCCTACTTTGGTCTCAGCTAGGTGACCGTGAGTGATGAGCTCCCACAGGTTTAACAAAGGTTCCCGCAAATACTTTCCCCCTCACTCAAGTGATGCCTGTGATGTTCTGTGGGCACGTCCTCCTCACAAAAAAAAATGCCAACTCCATATACTCCTTTCCCAGCCAGAAAACATCAGGTCCATACTCTCATTTCCCCTGTTTGGAGCCATTATCCCACTGAACCATCACACGTGCTCATCCCAATAACCTGGTAGTATTTAGAGCTAGTGTCCTTGCCTAGCAACTGTTTTGCAAAGCCGATTCAGTAGAAACGAGCTTGGTGGTCTCTTGTCACCACTGCTCCCTGCTGCACTTAGTTCTCCTGCCAACGCAAACCCTACGCTGGTGGCTCAGATGACTGCCGGGTCTGCCCTGCTGCAGGAATAGGTAGTCAGAGGCAGACTCATTTTTCCTCCTGTTCCTCAGGTTGACAGTTCCATGCAGACAGATAAACGTATCTCCCAAATGCCGGAAAGATCTATACAGCTGGAGCTGAAGGGAGATGCAATAGCTCTTCTGTCTTGTGCATGGTATTGCTTCATGTTGGGCCAAAAAGACCAATTTCATTCTCCTTGCTCCTGCTGTCAATGCTGCATCAAAAACTGGGCATTCAGACAGGGCTTTAAATGTGAACTAGAGAGATCAGCCTTAGCATTTGGACATGAGTTGGAAATTTGTTCTTTCCACCCCAAGTGCAATCGAAAGATATCTGCAATTACTGTGACTTTATTTATACAGTACGAAGTTTTTAGGGACTGTTAATGAGCTAATGTTTTTAGAACACTCTTAACTGCCACCATTTTGTATATATTTGCATATATGCTTGGCGGGGAGATAGAGGCATATATTTGTCCACTCAGCCTCCTGCAGCAGAAGTACTCTCTATCCTTTCTACTCTCTCCACTTAGGTCACATTTTTAAGGCTTGTTTTGCCAACTAAGCGGAAACAAACATCAGTCCAGATCATCAAAGATTTCTAGAAACCAATATATTCAAGAAAGCCGATGCTTTATTATTAAAACTCAGATTATCTTTACAAAGCCCCAATGGTTGTTGCCGTTAGCCAAAGCTTGTAGAAGACTCCCACAAATCCTGTTTCCTTCCTCAATGGGGACAGCAAATAGTGGGGTCCCCACCCCATGTGCTGCTGTGCTTTTTTACCTTCTTGGGTGAAATCTATTGCAGTCTGAAACCAGGAGATGAGTCAGAGAGAATTGGAGGAACAAGGAAAAGGTAAGACAAATGAAATGGCAAAATAAGGGCAACGTTCTGCCTAGCAGATGTTCGGTATTCCTACAGTCTCGTTACCTTTGTTTAAATGTTTGAATCAATGCTCTTAGTTTAATAAACAAAACAGATGCAAAATTTGCAGCTAAGTGTTAGGAATGAATGTCAAGGCACAGCGAGCGATCTGCATGTCCCCTGGGACTGTGTTTTTTGGTCCAGGATGGGAAACCTGTTGTTAGAATTGTTCCCAGATTATATCCCACTGGCCCTGATTACCTTGATGTTGGGGAAATGTCTCGAGGGATGTAAATTGCCTAGAATCATTTGCAACAGCTGCCAGCAACTGCGATTCTGTGTTATTACAAAAGCAATCTCCCTTCCTGGGAATTTGATTTGCAAAAATAGAAGAATTAATAGAAATAGAAAGAAAGGTTTTAAAATAAGATCGGTTTCCAAAACCAGACGCCCTTTTTGACACAAGTATCCCTTATGCTCTCAAATGGGAATAATTACAGAAGTGACTGTCACAAGATGGTACCTGCTTATGAAAAATAAATCTCTCCCTTGAATTTAGGCAGGCTTGAGTCAATATTTCTTGCAGAAGAAATCTCTCCTTTAAGCTCAGTATATTTTCTGGAACAATGGATATTGAATTGTGTCTGTTAATATAATCACTTGACATCTACCGTTTTGTATATTTCGTGTTCCAGTGAAACCTTCTCTGTATTGCTAATGAAATAATTTTTTTTATGTTCTCAATAATCATTATTCTCTTTAATGAAAAGTTAGGGCAGATCTTTCAGTCCTTGCATGTGGGAATAATTTCTACCCTCACATTACTTTCTTGAGTAACTTAAGCTGACTTGAGTGAATTAAAGTTTTGTAGGGATGGCTTGTTCATAACTTAAGTGCTAATTGACATCTATTTCAGAACATGACATTCCAGAATAAACCCTACTTTAAGACATTAATGCAGTTACGGTTTTTATAACAATTAGTATAGTTATGTTTTGGGTAATAACTAATAAGTCATTGCAGTGGAATGTAAGGTAATGTTTCCTGCCAGCTGCCTTCAAAAATCCTCTGTCAGAGACAGTGAGAAAGATCTGTCCTGAGTCACATAAAGCATCATCTCCCACAAACACGGTGAAATAAGAGAATAGGAGCCATGCTACTTCTGTCTCTTAATTTTGAGGCACGACTAATTCTAGTGCTTGGAAATTTTAGAGTTCTAGTATCACGAACGAAACAAATTGTTTCATTTTAATGCCTTTGCATCAGAAAAAGAGGCAGGTCCAGATACAGTGGTCATCTAATAAGTGATTAATAGCTACAGTGAGCCACTGGTACTTTACTTCCTATTCCCTGCTCTGCCTCCTCTTTAACACCCAGGTAACTGTCAGAAAGGGACCCAGCTATTACAGATGACAAGGGGTAAATGCCTTCATGTTGTCCTCCAAAGGTTAAGGTTTACCAACCTCAGTTGGAAGCCACAATCTCCAATAACCATTAATCTACTAAACTCCAGTACGAGTGAACATATTTATGGCTGCAGTCACTAAAGGGTGAAATAAAGATTAGTTTTTAGTTAGGAACGCAAAGCTTTTTAGATCAATACAGACCCACTGCTGAAATCAATCTAAAGTTTGGAATTTTTAAGTAAAGATTTACTGGGCTTCCTTGTACAGTTAATTTTCCAAAGGGGGAATAGTCTCAGCAATGTTACATAGTCATCAAATTGAGTAAACACTAGTCAGTTCGTAAACTGACCTCAGTTATGTGCATAGCAAATGAGTGTACAGCAATAAAAACACCCATAATGTGGATAGTAAATTTGCCAATAAACAGGTAAAGCCAAAATGCACATATAGACTAACATGATAAAATATTAGTAGCTACATTTGCCTATTTGAAAACATAAATAATCAATAGACATTAATAATGAAGTTGTTCGTGCGTTTCTTTATTACTGTGCATATTAAGTGTTTCAATTATTTCTACTTAGTTTGATAGATAAATGTATATGCACATTTTATGCCTTGAAAAGAATATAGGATTACTCTTCAAAACAAAAGCTACTGTTTAGATGAAAGAACAAGTGGACTGGAAATACACAGCTTGTTATACCCCTCTGCTGTTCATGTTTGATGCATGTATACAATTTATTATGCGATTTCTTGAGATTTGACAAAGTAATTGTCTGGCAAACCATAGCTTTAATGATGGTTTTTCTGCTTCATACAAAAGGTCTGAAGGTAGTGTAGGAAAATGACTTAATAGATCAGTGTCTATAAATGCTGTTAATGCGTATTATATATATATGTGCGATGGTAACCCAAGTTATTTTCTGAGTTACCGCACAATATGTTGTGAGATTCCATGTGGTAAATTTGTTTTTTGTCATCAGAGCTACTGCATGAAATCTTATATGTTGAGCTGTAACTTCCAAAATAACTCGGGTCACTGCCCTAGCTTTAGTCTTGGTGTCTGTCACTGGCAGTTCTTGACGGTGGACCAAGGGCTGTGAAGAAGCCTGGGTGTTACAATAGCACCATGGTAGCTTAAAAAAGCCAGAATTTCCATTGTTAATCCCGTTTTAAAGGGCTTGTCGCTTGGCAGTTAAAATCCATTCAGGTTTGAAACCAAAGTCAAGGTGCAATATATAAATTTCCTTTTAATCATATTAGTTTTAAATCATTGCGGCTATTCTTGAGATAAGGAGCACAGAAATCCTAAAGTTTTATTATTTTGAACACTTTTGCAGTCTTTTGTAACTAAAATGTGTCTAATTTTAAAAAATGAAATTTCTCAGCAGAGGGATGTTCTTCATTTTGCCTGTCTCCCTGTTTTATCATCGGTAAAAGACTATTGGCCAGATTCATAGCTTGTGTGAGCGAGCACTGGGTCCACTAGGACCGTCCCTTTACATCAGCAGTGAACCTTTGTCTGCTGATGAGCTGTACTCGAATGAAGTTAAAATGGAAGCCTTTTTCATTTTTCTCTGGTGTCGTTTCTCAGCCCTAGGATATTTGGGATGTTTATTTATACCTTGGTGTAAATGAATATGAGGCATTGGGCAGACAGGAAGATGTTATCTCATGAGCCATGGGTACCTGAAAATCACCCAGGCAACTTGAGTCAAAGAAAAAAAAATGAGATGAAGTTCTGGTGACTGGGCTCCGACATCAAGTATCATTTTGTTCTATTCCATCTCCTTTTTTAAAAATTAATCATATCTACCCTCATACCTGCTTTTTTGCCTCCCATATATGGCTCATGCATGAGTTTGTTGGTAACAGGGAAGACTAAAGTCTCCTCTTAATCCTCTGGTACAACAGAAATAGAGCTAGTAGTGATTTCCTCACATTCCCCGTTTGGCACCGTGGAAATATTCGAAAAGGTGAGGGGGGAACAATTTCCAGCTGTGAACGGTTGGCATATCCTTCACGCCAAAGCAGACCACAGATGATCTGCTCGTATTCCAAGGCAATGTCACTCAGAGCCAAATACAAGGACATTTTTATTATGTGAACTAGATGTTGGCCTGAAACAGCTGGCTGGTGACACATAGAGCCTTGCCAGCCATTCCGTGATGACTTCTTTTTGGTTTCTACTGCCTGGGCCAGATTCGAACCAGGAAGCTGGACACAACTGTCCTCTTTGCTGAGAAGCAGAGGAACACTTCAGCAAAGGAAAGGGATTATTTTCCTCCTCAGAGTATCTGCTACCAAAGTTGTATCTTCCCTGACGAAAAAGCATATTTTTACAATGCTATACCAACCTCAGGTTGCTATTTTGCAATTGGACCTAGTGGAGACAAGACAGAGGTCCTTGTTTACCTGGGTAGCTAGTTGGGTTGAGTCGGAGCCACTACTGGAGTTCACCAAAATCACCCTCACCAACTAGTGAGGGTCAACACCAGTTAGGGGAATAATGCTTGACCTTCACTGGCTACATAAAGTTAAAGATTACCTGGTTTTAATCTCATGAATCCCTGTCTCCATGTTTTGTGTTTGTTTTTTTTTTCTCTCGGCAAACTAGCTAACATGAGTTAGCAGGTTATGACTTTAAAAATACAGTTTGGAATATGGGGGAGACGAAGCACATCATTGACTATTTCACAATGGTGAACAGGTCTGGTTACTGAGAAAGCGATGATACATGATCTCCGTAGCGAGAGCACCTTTTTCCCCTCCGCAGAAGAACAAGACTGTACTATTTAAGCACAGGCCTACTATTTAAGCAGCCAGGTCAGAAGGTGCTCTATGTTATCTTAGAAAGACGGAGTAAAGGAGGGGAGACTGTTAACCTTAACTTGCATTTCCTTTGCTTTTTTATACTTATGTTTAACTTATGCCCCCCAAACTATGTCAGTTGATAGTCAAAGTTAATGCCATATTTTATTTTAAATCATTATTTCCTTACAAGGGAGCTGACATCCCACGAGTCCTCTCTGCTACATCCAAATGGAGGAGACAATCTTGGGGCAGTTGAAATGGAGCACTACGGGAAAGATTTCTGTCCCCAGGGCATTTAGATGTGATGGAGAACAAAAATCTTTGTCAGCAGACTTTGCTTGAAAGGGAATTAAAAAATTTTCACAACTCTTCTCTCCCTTAAAATCTGTTAGTGCTCTCTTGGAGCTTGTGAGAGCCACGTTAAACCTATGGATTATGTATTACTTCAGTACAAAAATGTCCTCTAAATCTAGCCACTGCAATCCAGTTAGTTCCTGTTGCTCTGAAGCTTGCCCTTTCCCCCGTGTGTCTCAAAATGCTGCCTCAAGAAACCAAGCAACTGGGATGGAGCACTGTCCCACTTGGCGATGGCTCCTTACGAAGCTTGACCTTGACTTTTAGAGCAATCGCTGTGCCACTTGCCGCCAACATATTCTCCTCCTAGTTTTGCAATGAGTCCTGTGTGCACCAGGCTGGGAAAATTCAGCCAAACTGAATGGTGAATGCAGACACGTCCCATGTCAGGAAAGCATTCCCTTCCAAGAGAGCACTTAAGAATATGCTTTAAGAAATGCTTAAATGCTTTCCTGAACAGAAATGGACTTAAGCACAAGAGAGTATCCCTTAATTGGGAGTACAGTGCAGACACAATCACTAAAGCTCGTATTATGTGCCTGAAAATCGAGTCCCAGAGCGTAAGCTTTTCCGAGTGATGGTTAGAGGGTTCCTAGTTGTAGCATGGTTCTGTACAGAAGGATTTGCTTAATCCACCTTGCTTTTAGATTGCAATTTCCCCAAGCTTAGCTGCTTCTTTTAACAGTTCTGAGTTCTGCCCCCCCAAAGTTATTTTAATAACTCTTTCAGAGGCAATACCTTATATTCCGATTTTTCAGAAGCTACTGGTTTTCTACAAACTTTATTCATGTCATCTTGATTGCACAGCATTGCATTGAATGACTTTTTTATTTTTTATGCAGCTTACCCTATTGCCTTTGCGGGGACTGGGAGAGGAGGAAGAACAGTTTGTCTTTCGGTGCTCTTAGGTTCACTCATTTAGGGTCCTGTTTAGCAGCTCCCAGTCCACCCCCACCAGAGCTGTGGGTAAGCAGGGCAAAAGTGTGAATACGTAATGGTATCACGACTCCTCGTTACAGAAAAAATTCTGCTCTGCATACATTCAGGCATAGAAACAATATTCACAATATGCCTGTGTGTATAAATAAAACCAGTTGGTATTCCTGGAGGAATCTCAAAGCACTAGGCGAGCATGGATTAACCGGGACACAACACAGCCGATCAGGATGCCTGTGACACCTCTGGGGCCAGTTGTGCCAGTCTCTAGAGCCACATGGCTGCGGCAGCCACTGGCATAGCAAGCGTAATAGTAAACATTCAAAAATACCCAGCTGGGGGTGGAGCTGGGCAGATGTGCTCAGCAGGGCCGACGGACCACAAGCTGGGAGAGCCTTGGACTGCACTAATGAAAACCCTTTTTAGCATTTGTTAACTGAAGCACAGAGATATTAAAGGATGCACCTGGGTCAAGGTTGTTACATCTATATTATTAGACCCAGGATAACTTTTGATTTCAGATCTCTCTCCCTCCCAGCTCTTTGCAATGCCTCACATCTCCTCGATCTCCAGGGAAAAGGCCTCCGCAGGGAACAACAAGGCACCTGCAAGCTTTGGATGGTTCCCAGGCCCTAACCCCAAAGCGTGTAAACCAGTGTAGGTACAATCACTGTGTACCAGAGATGGGAATCCAGATGTCCAGACTCCTGGGCCCTGGCTCTAATAACTACCACCGCAACCTCCTGAAACCTTCCACTCCTGCCCTACTCCTAGACTGACACCACCTGGCAATGGAGTAGTTGACCTGTACTACAGGAACAGTGCTGCTGGGATGCCAGGTCTGCCTTCAGAAGTGCGAGCTTACAACCTTCCACATCAGAAAGCTCGGGGCGGATTACACAACAACGATGTTCGGCGTGAGTAGCAACGTTATTGGTAACAGCCAATACTGCTGTTGCTCATCTATTCGTATAGTACTTGTACTACAAAAGGGACTTGTGTGCTCAGACCTGTCCAAACAACTAGTATGGCATGTTGCCCAACAAAAATGATCCAGATGATTACCTGTTGTCTTTTCCTCTCTGGAAGGTCCCCAAGAGAACTTTCTTTTCCTGTGGTGAGAGATCCCACCCACATACAGGTGGCTCTGGTAAGCGCCGTCATCTCTGTTCTACCATTTGAAATGCAACAGTGGCAGAAATGCAGACTGCTGAGAGAGTACAGCAGGCCAGACGACATGCACAAAGGCAATTTATGCGCCCCAAACAGGGGAGCCAGCTGAAGCTCTGTTTCTGACAGCAGTCTCAATGACAAAGGGGCAGGTGTTCAGAATTGACACTTATTTTTGTTCTTAATAATTAAGATACTCTGCATGTAACTTGATTTCTGAGCTGTGCCAGGGTATCAGTGTATATTGCAACAACAAAATCTGCAAAAAGTCCCCCACAAAACATCCGTTGTGCAGAGATATGTTTCATATTACAAGCACAAATAATAAAGGGGTTCTACATTTCTCTTTTTTGTATGATTACTCTCACTGAAAAGTATTTACCTTACTTGTTTACCAAGTTTGTTCCCTGTGATTTTAATGACAGTGCCTTATACTTTCTTGACAAAGGCCTCCTCTGCATGAGGGCCTCTTCCTTTAATTGCAAGATGTGATTCGGTTCCTTCTGCAGTATTGACCTCCCTACTACAAGCCTCTTCAATGAGGCTTTGGTAAGTTGAGGAGTCTGCATGGAAGGAAAGAGATGAGCTAAGGGAAGACAAGTAAAAGCACAACATCTACTAACCTCTGGCTTGGAAAAGATGAAAGCATGGGGCTGCCCGCTGTTCTTCGGAAATCCTGCTGAGGGATAGAGCCCTAGGGCTACAGTAGGGAAGGCTCGTGAGTTAGTATGTGTTCAGTGCCTCAGTGGAGATGCTCTTCACTCCCAGTGGTTTCCCTGAAGTCTGTGATGGTTTTAGGCTTATAAGCTAGAGACATGAAGTCCCCGCTTAAACCAAGTGGCAAGTACATCTAGTTTTGCTCCACAGAAAAAATCGGATAATTTTACATGGTGCAGGTTAGGGAGTAACCGCAGAAGAAAGCAAGCACGTGTATTTTCTGCTGACAGCTGCCGCCTATAAGAGAGGAACTTTAATTTTCTACTTTGCAGATATAATGTGTAAAATTTTGAAAAGCACCCAAGTGAGTTAGAAACTCTGAAGTCTCCTTTCAAAAGTGCTCAAGCCCATGTAGAAAATACCATACCCGGGACTTTTGGAAATATTTGTCCAATGCAATTCATAAGTGACCACAAATCATATACGTAAGTAAGACTGAACTTTATTTCAACTTGCATTAGTCTGGCAAAGTTAAATAAAAATTAACCAGGTCTTTTCACTAATGAGCAAAACATACCAGTATGCTAGTCCCAGAAACTTGCTACACATTGGCACAGACCTATTTTGGCAGCTTACAATGGCATAGGAGTGTGTGACACATCACTCAGTGAAAACTGATACAAAACCCCATGGGGATTATTTACAGCCATTACAGCAGTAAAGTTCAGCAGCACAAGCATGATATAAAAATTGTTCTTCCCATCTACTACAGTTGGGAGACAATTCGCATCACTGAAGACACCAGCTACTATCGAAATGGAAGTGTCTTGTAATTCATGTTTCTCTTCACCTGAACAGGGTCAAAATCTGGGTGGCCAACAGGGTACAACTGGGAGGAAGGGGAGGCACAACGGGAGCAAAACAAAGAAAATGGTCTTAGAAGCAGCATATGATGGTGTCATTCTTTTGGGAAGAACACCATGCTCTGAACCACCAGCTGCCTTATTTCTCTTGGAATTTTTTTGCAGAAATAATTGACGTCCAAGGGAGGAGGAAGGGAGCTATGTGGTGAGGAAAAATAGAAAGATACGGCAGAACTTTTTTTTTAAGGTAATCAGAAAATAAATAAAAGCAAAAACTGTCTCGATGCCTTTCAGTTCCAGTCCTTTACATTCGTGAGCAATCTGACTCCAACTCTGTAAATGCATTGGCATCCTTGGCCAAGTCAAAGAGAAAGACCATGAGACCTGGCATTCAGAGTCCCACTCCTGGTGTGTATTTTTACTAACGGGCGCCTAAGCATTATCTGGGAAAGGGGATGGGGCTCGTGGCTTTTACACCAGGTAAAACTTTCTGTAAGTGCTTGCTCCAGTCTCCTTTCATGTGCATTTCATTCAAGGGCATACATTCCACCTTTTTTTTCTTTTCTTTTTTTTTTTTTTTTTGACAATTGGAGGTTTGACAACAGAAGAACAGAGCTATAAATGTAAGGGTGCAATATATCATGAGATAAAGTGTGGAGAACATGTCCTCTACCAAAATGCCTCTTGGTGGAAAGAAAAAGCCCTAAATGCCTAAAATGAGAATTCCCTCTGCTTGTTACAACTATAAAGGAGCAAAAACCAAAACAAAGCCCCAACCCATGGGCTGTGTGTGCACGTTTCTAGGGTATCAGCTCTGGCAGAAAGTTGAAAGGTTACGTTTGTGAAATAGCAGCTGCTTTCCTGCCATTTGATTCAGGCTTCTGCATTGCAAAGTCTTGAAACCGAAAGACAAATCTGACAATATGCTAATCTTGCAATAAAAAAAAATGTGACTTCTGAACCCTTATCTGTTGAAGAGCTGACAGTGAAGTTCAGAGACGGTTGTCTAACCAGACAAAACGATAGAGAAAATATGCCTTCAAACAAGATCATAAATCTCGAACAGTGCAGGGGAACAAATGCAAAGGGAACATTTTACCACTAACACCATTTAGTAGCCTCACTTTCTTTCTCTCCCCTCCACCCCTCCAGCCTCATCATACTTGCAAGGAAAGAGGATGTATCCTGTCAAAGCAATAATATAAATACAAGGGGGGTGGGGGGTCGGTGACAATGTATCGGGTACTGAAATCAGACATTATTTCCATCACATCCGGGGAGCGGGGGGAGAGCAGAGACACAAAACAAATACTGTGCAACCTGAATACAACAGACTTACCCCCCCGCCCAGCAACACACACACACACACACAAAAAGTTTGCATATTGTACAGGGCGCTTGAAGATCATAAATCTATGCATGAGAAAGATGTAGTGGAAATTTTTGGGGGGATTAGAGTTTATTTTTGTCATCTCTGTGAGACAGCTACTCATTCATCCAGATCACAGCTAAGAAAAAAGCTGGTCACAGAAATTAGCAGTTTC
>NW_009192094.1:34356-36773 GCF_000690835.1 Fulmarus glacialis | reverse complement strand
CTTATCCTCATCCTTGGTGACAACGTTCAATACAACGTAGCAATACATTTTCATCTTCTGTGAATCTGAATATTCTTCTCACTTTGATCTTTCTTTCTTCTTAATGATTTGTTGGTGAAATTTTATTTTCAAGAGTTTGTGAAACTACACCATTATTAGGACTATATGGGCTCCTAGAGCAGAACTTCAACGCGCAGTTCATGCCTCGCATTTCTCACTAATGCCTGTTTTTCATGCTGACAGGATCGTAAGTCTTGGTCTTAAAATTCACTTTTGGTTTGTTTACATGCTTTCACTTATATTGATTTGCTAATACCTGTTTTTATTTAAAAAGAAAGACTACGGAGCTGTATTAATTTTCCCAAAAAAAGCCAATGCAATTTTTAGTTTGGGACCTTCAGTGATAGACAGTTTTCAAGTCTCTCCCCTTCTCTGCTGACTGCAGAGCAACTCCTCTGAAGTGGTTTCAGAAGACCAGGCAGCCTCTGCTGCACCAACTTCTCCCTTTGGTATCCAAACGATTCCTGGCTTAATCCAGGCAAAAACCCAGCAGTGTCACCATGGCAGAGCCCGTGATAATTCTGGGAACACACACACATCCATCCCCCCCTCTGCAGGTTTCACCTCCACGAGACAGAAAAGTGACCTCCGTTGCACACAGAATGAACAGCGTCTGAAACACCATCTTTTTTCCTCCCGTGAAGCCCAGCGGCAGCCGCCTGCTGCCTCTGCTGCCACGGGGATGGCAGACCCCCTGCCGCGAGGCCTGCCCCGGCCGGCGGCACTGAGAGTGACCTGCCCCTTCCGTTTTAATAAACAAGGATACAAATATGTATCAGAAAACATCTGTAACAATATTCTTCCTTTCTCATGTCTCTCACCCCCCCCCCCCCAGTCCTCTCCCATCACAATAAATAGCCTCCCATCCCTCACAAGGAAAGATTGACTTAGGCCTGTTTGGAAAGTTACGCACTTCCAACCCTCTCAGAAAACAAGGAGTCAGTCACCGGGCCCCAACCCCCCCCAGAGCACACCCTCCTTACAACCCCCTCCTGTGAAGCAGGACACTTCTACCCAAGCTTGCAGGAATGATTTACTTCTGCTGCACTACACAGAAAGACGGCAGGAGTGTCTGCTCCTTTCTCGGGCCACCGGGTTCCAAATAGTTTATGGTGTACACCATAAAGGTCGTAAGTTTGCATTGTATCTGGAAAACGAATGGCTACTAATGCAAACCTTTGAGTTATTCTGTGAGGTGGTATTTTATCTAAGATACTGCGCCCTATGTCATTAGTGGTATCAGCTTTAGCATCCGTATGATTTGCAACGGGCACTAAAAAGAAATCATTATTAAAATGTCATACCACAGCAAAACATAAGCAATCTGTCCAACCCAATAAAAACGCACAAAAAGCCCCAATAACCTAAGATTGGCATCTTCTCCCTCCCCTCATAATAACAGAACTCCACAAATACCAGTAAAACAAGCAGTGAATTGAAAAACTAGAAAAAATGTGTTTAACTGATGAACAGCTGTTTGCCCTCAGCCTCCTTCCAAGGCACGACTCTACCATACTGCTTGTTCTTTCTGTTCCTCTTCCATCCCACGTGCAAGCTAGGCTTGAACTGGGACAACGGAAGAAGTCCCACGAGTACAAAAGCAGGTTTCAGCAATCACACCATACCTCATCAACGATGAAATGGTTTACCGCTGCAGGGAGGTGACAGAGCCAAGCCATGCAAAAGGCAGAGCACTTCACAGTTCTTGGATAAAAACACCAGAGAACAGCCTTGCTATTCAAAATCAAGAACATGTCTTGGGGATGGCAGGAGTACATAGCTGTGCAGGATGACCACCAGAACCCTGGGAATGACCACCATATATCCTCCTAACTTGTCTCCCTCAATACCTCTGATGATAAGCTCCATGACTTTCGTAAGTAAAAGACCTATCCACTGCTTCAGTATGTTGAAAAAAAAAAAAAAACAAAACACAAAAGAACAATCTTCCCACCAACTTAAAACTGGAAGAGAAACTGAAGAAACTTTTCATGAAAGTGACTCAGGGACGGACAGTTAACTCTCCATCAGCAGCGATAATTCATTGTTAAAAAAAGCTTAAGCTTTCTAAACCAGGCATTTAGGAGGGAAAAGATGACACACCTTCATCACAGATATAAAACTTACTAAGCATGCTGTAATAACATCAATAACTCTGTAACTGGGGACTACTCATTTGCTACATGTAACTTATTACTTCAGTGGGGGCCAACCTTCTGAGAAATTCTGATTTATGTTCAAGAAGTTGCTACTTCTGCACAGCCAGTTATGCAGAACTGTGCCTGATGAAGTCTCCCGCACTGGAGCAGCAGCACAGAGCTCTCCTGCCCGTAGCCAGAGTGGAGCTCGCAGTGCTC
>NW_009192094.1:5150-34325 GCF_000690835.1 Fulmarus glacialis | reverse complement strand
CGGCACGTGCTCCTTCATACTCCTCCAAGACTCAGGTGCAGAAATGCCCCCTCTCCCACGCTGGCAGGCCCTCTGCCTGTACGCTTTCAGTGGCTTTACTCTCACCTTCCACAGCCCAGCAGTTACATCCACAGTTTTGTAAGTCTCCATAATGCATCCTCTTGACTCCGTACACTCATCATTTTGCAGCCTTTTGAAACCACATTATCCTACCCTCATTCTGTATGTCAAAACACCACATTCATTTACTTCTCACTCTCCTGTCTTCAGGACTTGCTCCCTTCATCCCCACATATTCCCCTCCTACCCCAAAAGGGAGTCCATTTATTCTTTTTTTTATGGTACAGCTCAGTGCAGCTGGACTCCACTTGCCAAAATAAAGGAGTTACATAATCTGACACAGAATAATTAAGCAAGCAAATTACACATATTTCAACACATGTATACCATTTACATAAACTATGTACAAATTATGCTTTCAGGCTTGTAATCTTACCCCTTTCTCGCCGTCCTTATCTGTTTATTCCTCTTTTGTCTCTATTTCAAGCTTACTCTTTGCGGAAAGAGTACAATCTTTATTAGTCTGTGCCAACACATGTACAACAATGGTGATCGATATCTAGTAATAAAAATATCCTAAGACCTTCTACTAAAGGATTCTCAGCTGCCTGTGAGACTTCAGTTTAAGCATACATGTCACCAGTATGCTGCCATTTTACTTGCAATAAGCATTCATTTGGGGTCTACGTTTGTTGCTTAACTTTCTTTCCTAATGCCTTATGAATTACTCTTATGGTTCATTTTGTTTTCTCTGAACTTCCACTGAATAAAAAAGCTGGGATTTCAACCTCAAGTAGAGTTTAATTTGCCATGTTCAAATACTCTGACTAAATGAACAAAGAAGTTTCTGCCAAAAAAAAAATTTACAGCATTACACAGATAGTCTCGATCTCAGAGCTATGGAAAACGCACACATTTCAAACTAAACAATACCTTTAGGTGGATGAAGCCTGTGACCTGTTTTCTCACACCATCCAACAGGATGAATGTCTGAAGAATCAGCATTCACCCAGAAATCATAACAATCCGGGTACCCATCAAAATGGAGTCGTATTCTGTAGCCACAAACCTAAAAGCAAGAACGTACAACATACAAGACTATGTTTTAAGATGTTTGCCCTACACGCAACAGCTTCTGTTCAGTATTATGCATAACAACAGTGTGTTTTCAGTCAGCCTTTTCCTTCTGCTCAAGCCAACACTGGACAAATAAATTCATTTGATAAAAAGGAAAGAATAAAAAAGCAAAGCTATTCTCAGTCTGAGTGCCTCCTCTTCTGGTGAAAAGAATTAACTAAAAAGCTGGATATTGCCATTAGTGTTCAAAAACTTGAAAACTGTTCAACCCAACATGAGAATAAAACAGAAACCCTACAGAAGAGCATGAATACATCTGACACAATCATGGACAAAGTGCAGATAATGATGCTCTCAAGCTATCCCGATTACTCAATATGCAAGAGAGCACTAAACAATAACTATGTTCAACAGGCCCCCCAGAGAGATACTGAGAACTGTTATTAAAGACGAGAAGTCAGTGGAGATATCCCCCAGAACTTCATTATTCCATGAAGTAGTAAATTAACCACCAAGAGAAAGAGGAAAAACAGGACACAATCCCTCTCTCTGTACACAAGTTCTCCACATCTTCCTGAGTGCCAAATGCCATAACTTTCCTGCAGTCATCAGTGAAAATCTCTCGACATGAAGGTCACCCTATTTTATATTTAATGTATACTCTGACATAACTTCCAGTTTGCCATCTCAGAATTCTGTGGAATTCAGGTCATCTTGCAGTAAAACATGACCCATCACTTAGTGCTGAGCACAAGGTACACAGGAAATACTCAGCTGACACACCATCCGCAAGAAAATGGAAGAGAGATCCACAGAAATGGGATATGACTATGGGCCATGAAGAGGTCCAGAAATGGGAACACAAAAGCCTAGGCTATTAAAATATAAACTGCAAAATTACAGCTGCCTAGAATACCAACGATACAGAGCAGAGTACCTACCTATTCCTGTTTCCCCATTTTAATTCACAAAACAAACCCAAAAAATGATCCTCGGTAAAACTATGTAAAAAACTAATATAAGGTATGCTTGAAAGACATATAAAATGTAACTGAGAAACAGGTTCTCATTTATACTATTAAAAGCAAAGAAGCTACTCATCAGAAAAATTATTTCATAAACTGAAGCAAAAAGACAAACTGATTTTATATTGTATACTAACTCGTAGCAAGTTGCCAATACAGGCAATTTCTGAGGCCATCAGCCTGAAAAAATTGTAGCACAACTGCAACACAAAAAAGCGTTAGGTATTTGTATCAGTGAATGGAGCAACTGTAAATAGTATCAAACTTCTGTAAAACTGCTATGTATCAGTTGTCATACTTACGTTTTTTCCACTTATTTTCTCATTTAAATATAGATTTAAACTACAGCATTACAGAAAAAACACACATCGCCCAACCAGTGTAATACTCTCTTCTCTAGCTGCATATGCTAAATATATGCAAATAGTCACTGCTGCATGGCACTGGATATAGTCTTTACATGTCTGTCAGGTACATTGAATGCCATTAATGACATTAAAAGACATCTTCCTACACACAGTTTCTGTCTGCTTGTTAGGGAAGAGCGAGCGCTTTCAGCTGCTGCTGTTTTGGTTCAGTCTCTCCGGTAATCCCGCACCGCGGCTGCTCGCAGCCTCTACTTACCTCGGCCACCGTGAGAACACAGTGTATCGACTGATGCTCGGGATCCACGCCCTCCAGCTTCATCCCTACTTTGAATCCGTTTTTGTTGTATGGGAAAGACTGATACTGCAATGGAAAAGAACAGCTTCAATACTTCTGAAAGTACACCAGAGAAAGACAGAATCTCTTCATAAGAAAAAGAACAATGATTATTTAATATTCATGTTTCTGAAAGAACTAATAAATCATTTTAAAATAAGTTTCGCATTTTTAAAAACATGCAGCGGAAAAGAGAAATTTATGATTGTTCGAAAAACACGTTGATACTAGAATGACTTAGAACTTGAGAGTATGTAAGAAAATTATAAAGAACTAGCAAAAAAAGTTAATCAAGGGAAAGAAGATGACATGATTTGCCCTCAACTTTTTTCCCTAGTTGTCAACGGAACATTTTAACAACGTAATTATTCATTTTTCAGCCTGTACAGGGACACTTTGACACCTTCCTGGTGGTCATCGTTCCTATAATAATGACAACAATGATGCTCTATTTTGCCTTTTCATTTCCACATCTCAGGCCATCAAAGACAAACTGTAAGGCAGAAATATGACACATTGTTTGTATATAGGGATGGCCTCTGATGTTACTTTCTCCTTTATATGTGGAGTCCAGATTAGCTAGTTTTCCAGGAATATTTTTGCACCACAGGAACATGACTGCCCTTATATCACATTACAATGAACCCAGGAGAACATCTTTCAAAAAACAGGAGGTGAAAACAAGGCCAAGCAGAACGGATGTTTTCAAGCAGAAGTCATCAGCATCCCATGTATCATGCTCCCTGCCCTCTGCTAAGGAAGGAAGCCAGCTAGCAGATATTAAGGTTAAATTGGAGGGAATATCAGAAAAATAACAGACTAAAACTGAAGAGGGTTTTCCCCGGATTAACAAATTCACAGCCAGACAGTTTTTATGTCCCAAATGGTTACAGACAAAACACAGGAGAAGCATCTTACATGCTCCCCCTTCCTTCTGTTCCCGTCTAAAAGCTACACATGCTCCCTAGCCATCTGCAGTACCTCTGCCGTCAATGGAAAGAGAAGGTACCACGGGAGGTACTCAGAGAGGCCTCACTTACTTGGAAGGAAGGGAATCCTCTCTTTGGTGGCTTTGGCTGCAACTGATACAACTGAGTAATAAACCCAGGAGAAAAAAATGCAGTGCATGGCACAAGAGCAGGAAATGCAGTCAAGGGGAAGGGAAATGGAGAACCAGACCAGTTCAAATCAGCCTGAAGTGGCCAGTTAATAGATGTCTAACCACAGCTCCAAGTCCCTACCTAAAAATAGCTTGTATCATTTTGTGGACCTCAGTTAAGGGATCAGAGTATGACTGCAGTACATGCATTTGAAAGTTATTTCATCCTAACATCACTGCACTTAACATTTTTATTATCAATGAAAAGTTTAATGAAGTTACACTATGCATAAATTCTAGCTACTTCCTCAAGAAGAATGTAAAAGTAGAACATTTTTTTTTACATCAATAAACTGAAATTTTTGAAGTTCATCTTGATGCACAGACTTGCAGTTAATGCCATTTATATCACAAGTATCTTACAAATAAAAAACCTCAGTGGAAAACTGAAATGCTAGAAATACTGACACATTGAGGAACAGTGGCCAAAAATGTAACTGAAATTTTGCAAAAGCAAGCACAAATAAAATTACAAAGAAAGGAAACAATTAAAAAGTCACAGTTTTGTTTATTCTTTCATTATTATAACAAACATTACTGTACAAACAGTACAAAATTCTACAAACAATACACTAAAAATTAAGCAATTATCACACAGGTATTTCCTGAAATTTAAGACATTAATTATTCACTATACTTCCCGTTGTCTGATCTAAAACTTCTAAGGCAATGCTATCTTTAGTTTGGTTTCTCTTACAGCAAAAATAACAGGCAACTTTTAGATGACTAGTAACTTTAATACTATTGAAGAGATTTCAATTTTGTGCATTATTCTCAATACATCACCCAAGGTAAAGCTATGACAAACTTAGTAATCACACATTATCTTTACAACAAACATTTAAAGATACTTCGTTAAGGAGAGATACAAGAACAAAATAAGAGTAAAGGTAAAAGAAGTCAGCAAATAAGCAGATGGCAGACTGAGGATTAGAAATTTTTACGTATGGTGCAAGAACACACACAAAAGCCAGAAGATTACATCAGAAGAATTGGAGATTGAAAAAAAGAAAATTCAAGGGTCAATAATTTTGTTTTACTGGAGCAATAACAGCTTGTCAGTCACAGCCTAGAAATTATTCTAAGATTTAAGTACCATGAAGTGGCAAGGACACTCCATTATCCTGACCATTCCTAACTAAGGATACAAAAAAATGCTATGAGAAGTACTGCTTCTGAACTGGAAAAATAAAAGAAAAAAAGAGTAATTCTCACAATCCAAACGGAAATCAAGGATTCAAAATCGGTGGTGAAGTTTGGGGTTTTTTTTTTTTAACCCTACTGTTCCTGTGGCTTGCTTGTCCATCTGTAAAATGGAGAAATATTACCTGGCCACTTCTGAGTGTTATTAAGAATTCTCTCTCCACTACAGGCTTTAAATACTGCACACTAAATAAAACCCTAGAGTTACCCAGGAGCTAAAGACTTTAAAAGAAAATATTAAATAAGATGCACTGAATGAGAAAGGTACACTGTGGAGAAAAATAAAGGAAACAATATGTCACCACATAACTCCAGACTTTACCACCATGTGCAGTGCCCAGAAAGGCTGGTATACACCTGTGTGCCCCAAGAGCATTTCATGGAACTTCAGACAGGCAGAGCAACGTTTTGCAAATCTACTTTCCAGATAGAGGCACCACTTATCCAGATTTTTTTCTTGTTACTTTTTCAACCAGTATATAGTACAGGGGGATATAACTAAGGATGGTCAGGTAACTGTTGTTCTTGCACCCACGAATCTATGGATTCTGTACACCGCAATCCTAGTTCTTTACTTTTGTACCTCAGTAACATCTAAAAGCACCAATTAAAGGTCAGCATCGCACACACATGTAAGCTGGAAAGCTAATCCCTGCACAAACGATTTAATAGTTGGAAGTATAAAGCAAACAGAAGGAAATCGATGCAAGAAACAGACTACAAGAACAGAATTATCAAAAAATAATACCGGATACACATAGCAGAAGTACAGCAGCTGAGACATGCTCACGTTTTGCCAGGTTTTGCAAGAGAAGAGAACAGCATGGAAGCTTTGTGGATTTGCATACAGAGCTCTCTTCCAAGCAAGAGAGACAGCACTAGAGAAAGCACTGAAATGACAAATGACAAAGACTACCATAGCAGGCGAAGGACAAGCAAGAGATGATGATGTGACACCTCATCAGATGACAGGCAAAATGGGAACAAGCCAAACTAGTATCTGATGTAGTAACAAAATATAATGTCAGCAGGAGCTGCAAAAAGACAGGTGATACAAAGCAACAAGCCAACAGATGACCTTTACACCATCTTTCTAAACATATTTAAAGAGAATGATATGGCATGAAAAAATGAGGGTATGTATCAGATTTTTAACTTCAGAGATTACAAGGAAAGGCTAGAACTTGCAGATTTTGGAAAAGCATCTGCTTTCTGTAGTCTCAGTTGACAGCATTCATCTACAACTACAGAATTCTCTGAAAAAGCAGAGAAAGATAACTAATTTCAGATGTTCCAACTATCTTGACGATTGCTGACGGATAGCATTGTTTTAATCATGTAGGTTTTCCCCCAGAGAAGGGTAAAATCTTCGAATTTTTTTTTTTTTAATTGGTTCCCCAGAAATTTCATGATCTTAGGTGGTTGACTGATTTAAACTTCAGAAGGTCATACCTCTTTAAAAAGCTTAGTAGGTACTGCAATGGCCTTTTCTTCCTCCAGATAGGACGCCCAACACCATGCTTGCCTTCCTTTAGAGGGTACAGCTGTAAAGAAGCACACAGTAGCAAAAGAATTCTGTAACTGTTGACTTCTGAAGAAAAAAAAAACCACTTTGAAGTTTATAACATACCTATCTCAAATCTACATTTTATTAAATGCATTCATGGTGTTTCTCAGGACTTATTTCAGGGAAAAAAGTAGCTCTGTAGGTTTAACGGCACCAGGAATATGAAGGTTCCTGGTTTGTACAGAAAGGTTTCCAGCAGTTCAGATCTCAATTAGTTACAAGAAAAAGCTCTTTCAGGTGACAAGAACAACTTACGAAGTCTTGCCCCCTGTCCCTTTTCCCTTATTGCTCATAAGAAGCATTAAGATACACAATTTGCAAACACGTAAAAAGGTCAGTTCAAATCACAAAGTAGCTCAATATTTTATATTTTTTTTTCCAAGAATTTATTTTCCTGGAAAGCATTTTCAACTGAATAGCACTGGTGACGTGTTTTTTTAATCACAGTTGAAATTCTTTACTCTTTAACAGTATTCAGAATGTTTCTAACCTACTCCATTACTTTGTAGTTTGACGGTTTTGGGTGCAGAGGCAGTGATTTAACAGTAATTTCTCCAAGCCATCAAAACTGCCACCAGTGCTCTTTTCTCCCATCATGTCATCAGCACATGACAGAAACCTCCAGTTTCAGGTTTGCTCATATAGTATGAACACTCGCATACACTTGCATAGTAATTGTAATATTGGCTACAGTCCATCCTAATATTGGCTTCAGTCACATCAGTGAGTAACAGTTTTTAGGCCCTGAAAATAAGAGACTAACTGCACTAGCAAAAGCCAGGACCTTCAAAAACAGATGGCTTGTGAGGCTGGCCATGTATGTATCTACTTTCGTACACCTCCACTCTGCTAAAATGCCTCCTCCGCACATGCAGCTTAGCATTTCAGACCATAAGCTCATGCTGCCAGGAGGATTCCTCACAGTCCACAGTATGATTCTGGCCTGATCCTGACTGTGGGCTACTCACAAGAGAAATAAGCCCCTTAAGTAACAGTCTGGCTAAGCATTTTTATGATTAAAACACGAACCATAACAATAGTGATGCCACACTCTCCTGAAGAAAGCTGATAATGTAACCAAAAGATAACAAATTTCAGAATGACAGCGGTCGCTCAACACTATTAAAGCACATTCATTTTATTTGTGATTTACTCAGGTTTTTTCTATTCCGTTTAAGAGATGTGTTGCTCAGCACAATAATACAAAGTTATGTGCTTGGTTCTGAATATAAATTGGTCTTTTATACCAGATCTCTTGTGCTGAACTGGCATTTTCCTAAATAAAAAAAAACAGAAGAAATGTGTACAGATCATTCTGTCAGTGGACAGCAGTGATTTCCATAGAGCATCAGCTTTGTGTTTGTATCTCACACCCTTCTTATGACCTCAGCTTTGGAAACAACTGTAGAAATAATATTTATATTTCAGGAGTAATTCTATCTCAGGAGGGGGATCTTCCATAACTTTCATATGTTGCATCTTCAAACAGTATTTCATCTGCCTAGTGTGCAGCAGAGCTACTTGGAGCTCTGTGCTGATTAGTGGCCCAGCAACTTCTGGTAATGGCTCCCAGTCTACCATAAGAAACACTTTGGAGGGCAAGATGTGGGTTTGTGCTTGGTGTAACCACTGAGGTATAACAGCTGCTGATTCTCTGATTCTTCCTAGAAGTATTTATCATACAAATAGCTTGAAAAAACAGCACTCATTTAAAATATGTTTTATTATGTCGCTTGATGCAGCGTATGTCCCTTTGGACTGATTATAGCAATTATTTCTAAACAGTTCCATAAATGTGTCTATTTCCAGCACATACTGTAGATACAAAATTGATCCCCAAGGAAACAAAAGTAAACTTTCACTTCTGCTTAATACATGTCTTTCAACATCTGGGAACTCAATGGGCCTGATACCCTTTAACACCAGCGCTCTTTAGAGGGATGAAAAAAAACCCTAAAATGTGCATCAATTACATTTATACTCACTATATCCTCTTCCACGCTGCCAGAGGTATATAAACTGGCTCTTTGTAAAAGGTAATCAATCTCCAAGTGATGGGTTTTTTTCCCAGTTTTCACTTGGCTCTCTCAGTTCTTCAATCCTTAAAACTTAATTGCTATAACTAACACTGGCACTCTCTTTTTACAGAATTGAAAAAAATGTACTCAATAGGGAATAGAAATTCAGTGAAACAATGCCGGCAATTCACAATAAGAGATGGATATTACCCAAAGAATTGATAGTTAAGATCTTTGTTTCATAAGCTAACTTACTTTGTTTCAAAACTGTTATCTCCCCTTTTCTTTTTCTCCTGGCTCTCTGTGAGACTCTCAAGATCCTTCCTTCAGGTTTGTCCTCCTAAGTTAAAAAAGAGTACAGTAACCTCATTAGTTCAGGAGTCTAGCACAATACAAATGGAGACACACAAGGTTTAACTGTGACTTCATTTAAATGGCTACTGACATAGCTCTCCACTATCTCGAACAAACCTGCAGATGTCTAATAAAAACAAAGCGAGCCATCAGTGACAAATCACAGCAAACACGGCGAAAATGACAGACAGGACTCAACATCTGGCACTCAGCCAGCCAGCCTTGTCTAAGCCAGGGACAGATCATGAAGCCTTCGGCAGGCCTGGCTGAGCCAGCGATAAATAGCAGTATCTTCGATATGTTCATGCTTCCAAAATGATTTAAAGGAAAACCTCTCACAGCTTTAGTCTGCCTTTTTCAAATGTACAATTGCTTTACTAAATATAAAATGGCACTGATCCTTTTTATTTCACTGTTTGTGTATTAACAGTTTTTTTAGCAGCTGAATAGACGAACAGAATAAGTACTCATTTGGGAGGGCAGATGCATGGAGGCAAAGAAGGTGTCCCCTGACTTTTGCCTAAAATACTGCTATACAGAGAGCTACGAATTCCTTTCTGACAACTCTAGTGTCTTCAGCCTTTTGACAGAGCTCTCCCCTTCTCCCTCAAAACTGTGCTCCTCCCAGCAGTGCCACAGCTATTGGGAAGAAAACAAATATTACACCAAAACAAACATTATGGGAAGGTATTGTGATAAGTTTATTCTAAAATGAAGAATAAATCCAACAGGAAAAAAACAAAAGGTGCCCCAAAGCACATTACACTGCAACACAAAACAAAACCAAATCTTTAGCTATGATTTTCTAAGGCGAATTACACTAAGAAAATCAAAAGCATTCTCTTCTTAACTGTAATGTAGCTTTCTTTGTAAATAAATTATTGGTCTATAGTCATTTATTCATGTGCAGAGTTACAACGTAGCAGGTGTTGGGAAATATGTGCTCCTATTTTTCTATGCTGAAAACATAGCAAGTCCAGGTTAGTACCATTTTTCCTTTACATTCTTTTTGTTCTGTTCTTAAAAAAGGAGGGAAAAGAGATAAAAGCCAGCTCTTATCAGCTCATTGTCAATAATTACAACTTACTGATGAGGCATAATTAAACTGGTAAGTGAACTAACTATTTATTGTGCCTCTGATAGAGTGATGCCGTCACTTCTCTTTGTAGACTGATTAAGTTGCTGACATTGCAATATAAGGCAAAACTCCCACCGAAATACTTGCAGGAATGGGTTTATAATGCATACTAACAGTTTCATCAGGATTCTCTTTCTTCTCCCCATTATCCTGGGACTCTTCTTTGAGAGGTAACTTTGCTTTTCTTTTCCGAAGGCCTTTGGAATCATCTTCCCCATTGCATTCCACACTGGGCTTTTCCTCCTTTGGTTCTCTATTACAAGAGTAACACAATGACACAAAGCCAATATTATTTCACTTCTCATATTCATAAAACAAGTAAAAAGCGCGTAAATCTGAAGGTCAAGTGTTTGTAGGTCCCAGGGTATTATACCAAATACATTCTTAGAAATACTACTGAAAATCACATCTGTTAAAAGAATTAATCTGAAAGACACACAATAGCAACTGCAAAAGGAAAGCTACCAGCTTACGCTGAACACGTTCTGCATGTTTTAAACAGTGTGTCTTTTCCCATCTACCGTCAAGTCTCATGGAGAAGCAAACTGTGAAATGTTTAGGACTGCAGGGCAGTTTACAGAAAGGAAGGCAAAGGTAGTTGTTAAGACTGACAAATCCAGTTGGAGAAAGCTGGTATCTGACTCCACAAATTGCTAAACAAGCAAGCAGATCAGAAAACTTTGAAGCAATTAGCTAAAAATGAAGGAAAATGCACAAAATCATAGATGTTAAAAACTGCCACAATGCAGTAATATGCAATACAGAATGGACATACTAACACAAACCTTCTTTTATGATGAGATGAACTGCACACTGAAAGAAAAGGAACTGAGAAACTACAGTATGCTCATGTTTTCACTCACTGTCATCTATAACACAGCTCTTGCACTTAATTATAATTAACTTACCACACCAACCATCTCATTACTGATTATCTTAATTCCAATGATTACGAAATAGGGTGGGAGTCTGACACTGATTCATGCATCCCATAGACTGTTTTACCGCTTGCATCTGACAGCAGAACACAGCACACTGAGCAAAAGAGACTGCCTCCAACATAAGTGTTAGACGAAACCAAACATTGTTAATGCATTTACATGAAAAACAGTGAAAGAACATTATAAACCGACGGAGACTCACGAAAACATGACTGCTGAACATCTCCCTTTGCCCCACCATTAACTTTTTATCCCACCACTTTTATCTCATGTTGCATTTATGCCAAATTCTTTGTTTCTATGCTTTATAATAGCACCTACTTGTTTTTTACTTGCTGGGCACATTTCTGGCTGCAAAATTTCCCTTCAGGAACAAAATCTTCTACGGTACCATAGCGGTAACAGTTTTCACAGAAAACAAGTCCATCCATTTTTGCAGTTTCCTTCAACCTTGTGGGGATCCCTGTCTTTTCTGAAAAGGCTGCACAATGAAAAAAGTAACTGCACTTAGGTAGAGGTGATACATTTCCAACCATCCTCAGCAGGCCTTGCCAAGCAAACAGAAAAACAGAAGTCACACCACTCTTGTTAGAATGAAGAACTGGGAGTTAGTGTCTATATGGGTCCGTATTCCTGGCAAGCAAGTTGGATTTTCATATTGCAACACGAGAGAGAGGAATCCATCAATTTCATGCTTCTGTCGTCAGTGGCACATCAACACTGCTTAAAGAGTGAATTTTGTGACAGGCACCGCGCTGACTGCCCACAGAGTCATCACTGCATGGAGTTCATCATCTCATCTCCTGCTGACATGCCTCATTTCTGACCTATATATAGGGTCGTTTGGGAAAAAGGTTTGGGGGGAAGTGATCTTTCAATAGGTGAACTTATTTCTGGAAGTAAATCACTTGACTACATTCTACAGCGTCTCACATCAGTAGCTATTGCTCAACCTGCCTGAGGTCTACCAGAAGTAAAAAATCACTAATTTGTAACAAAGAAATTTTCAAAACCTAAGTTACTCACTCATCCTAAGCTGCAACTTCCCCACAAGAGGCATGTAGCCTAGGAGAGGATGCCGTTTCTTTCACTCACAGGCAAGTACGAAGCACTGTCAAGTTCTCCAGCTTCTAGAGCACGTCGTTGACTTTGCACCCCCCCAAAAGGCAAATTTCAAGTCACAAACTGTTTCTTTCGCTTGAGCACTGTACTGTCTTTGAAAGTGGAGTCAAGTGAACTCTTGCGTGCAGACTATCTGCACTAGAAGAATATATAATTTATGTGCTGTATTTATACTCCAGCATCATTAGTGGTTCAAAACAGCTATTTCCTCTCACAATGGAAAACTTCAGCAATATTTTTATCTTTGGGTAGCATTAGATTAATCAGGACAGTGTAAGGTAGTAGTAGTAGGATGCTTACTTGGTATGTTTGTGTCCATAAACACACTTTAATTCAGTAGCAACATTTTTTTTTTTTTAGGTTTACAGGCTGTAGGGGATGAAGTTGTATGCTTTACTGCAGACAACTGTGATCTCTCAGTCTAAGGAGAGAACCTGTTGTGCTACTATGCTATTACACTGTTGCCACTCTCATCACAGATTTGAATCTTGAATAACTATCATTGCCTTGGAGACAGACCTACAGAACAGAGTAGCTGTGGTCTGAAGCTTCACCGCTCACAGCTGAGGCCCAAACTACTTTCCCACTGGTGTAAATGTTTCACCTATTCACAAAAGTCACGTGACAATTAAGACTTAATGGTGGGGGAGTAGCAAAGGAAAACTTTCACTGACTTTGCTTATCGTGCTTACGCTGATGATTATTAAACCAGAATTTTGAAGTCTGCTTTTCAAAGGACTTCCAGAATGCATATTTTACAACAAAATCGATAAAATGTAGTATCAACAAGGGAAAAAAACTAGGTAGTTGAAAGTAATCGCAAAACCAGTTGTGATACCCTCTTTCATGCTACTCCATCATTGCTAGATTTCGTGTATTAAAATTTTCAGAATTTATAAACCAACTTTCCTTGAACAAAAAAGGTGTTTCCTTTCATCAGAATTTTAAATCCAGGAAACACCTTATTTGGTAGACAGATACTACAGCTATTAGAATTTCATCATTCAAGATAAACATAAATGGTTACTACACACTAATTTTAATACTGTAAAAAAGCATAGTCAGAGGAGCAAGGCAACAGTGCAGACATACATTGACATTGGTGATAGCAGCTGAGCAGCAGCCAGTATCATGTGAAGGCAGTTTACAGTGTGCGGTACTTCGGTCATAAATGAACTGTAGGCAGTTAGTAAAGTCTGTGGGCAGCCTCGAGAACCAGCTCAACAAAAATAACCTCTAAAAAATTCTCAGTAATTTAAAGGAAGAAATTTTCTACTTTGCAAATTAAATAGAGGCAAAATACTGATTCTAAACTTAGAAAAAATTACTGTTAGAAAAAATTGTGGCAGTAATTGAACTTCAGATGTTTAACAGTGGAATTATTTCCTTTTAACTTAAAATACATTTATTTTCATACTTATTCACACCCCAAGAAACAGGTAACATCATCAGAGATGATGTTAAAAAGCAAGTAAGTTTTTTTTTTATTTTGGGAGGCAATCTTTAAGAAAAAATAATATATTAAACAAAATACAGTCTACCACAGAAAATGTTTACCGCCTCTTAACTGACCTTCTTGAGCAGTTGGAACCATCCAGGTTGTGGTAGCAGTTGCCTTTTTAACACTTTCCATCTCAGTTTCATCTGTAATCACTTCCAGGGCCCCAAATTCATTCACTCTAAACTGTAAGACAAAACAAATAGCATAAAGTATAGTAAAAAGGTACTAATCCTCTCTTACGGTGCCTTCTTCTAGTCATCAAGATAGTTTTTACATGGTGTCTTCACCATATTACCTAATTTCTACGTGTTTCTGCTTATCCCCAAGGAATTAGAAACAAGCCTTTCTTATTTCTATCAAGCAAGATGCAAACTCATTTGTTACCTAAAAATACTAATTTGCAATAGATACTGATATAGATGCCTCCACATGCAGATCGATATCTGACTTACACACAAGAATCAAAAAATCAGTAACAGAAATTCATGGGAAAATCTCCCAACCGTATGCTTTTCATTGCCAGCAAAATAACGCACTCCAGTCACTCCAGTATTTTTGTCAAGGAAAAGGGAACTGAACGTCAAATACAAATGCTTCACAGAGTACAGAAATTTCAGCATCCTCCGAAAACACAGTACTTCTCCGCTGTAAAGTGCACATAAACAAACATCTCAAGGCAGTTTATGAGCTGTTTAATTACACGCTGAACGTGCTATTACTGTCAGCCAGAAGCAAGGCTCAACAATACCCCACATGCTGTGCTTACACAGGAGCACCGGGAGTTATATCCACCCTGCTGCCAGCAGAAAAGCATCTTCCAAATGCTTTTCTTTATTACAGCGCTACCAGATGAAAACAAACTTCAGCTTCCCAGTCACTACGCGGTTTGCAGGCCCAGCCGGTTACACGGGTTGAACTCAAGGCAGCGTTTTGTCCCTGATCGTCCGCTCTGAACAGCGAAGGGGTGTAACTCTCCGAGCTTTGCCACAGAGGACAGGTCTCTAGCAGTGAGGTACTCTCACCAATGGAGGTCAACAGGAAAAATTATGCCCGAGAGAGTCTTTCAAAGCTCCCCAGCACCCACCTGCGAGAATATTCCTTCAGGGCAGTAGCACGAAGCCTATTTCTGTTTCTCCGGTCAGGCAACTTTACCTTGGGAAAATGAGAAGGGGAACAATTGCCTGGCACTACATTGATCTCCTCTGTGCCTCCGGAGGCTGCAGGATGAATCACTCCCACTTACTTTGGACCCTGCTACGGTATAGTACCAAAAATAAGCCATTCTGACTGAAAGCAAAAATAAGCCCCATGATGTACATACCACAACAGTGTGCTTTCACTAATACAGTCCTTCCAGCCTCAGCATTTGCAAAGAGCAACCAGGTCCTAAGGAATGCGAGCAGCTCAGAAATAATAAGCTGTGGGGAGGGAGAGGAAGAAGAGGAGGACCTCACACAGTTGTACGACTTCTGGAGCCAAGATTTTTACCTGCGATCAGCTTCGCTCACAACAAATACGTAAGTGTGGACAAACTGTCGATAAATCCATCTGGACTGAAAGACCAGGAGTTCAGCTTTGAAAGGCAACCAAATGCACTAACACCATGTGCTCATACTCCAGTTTGTGGACAGACATTCACATTGTTCAACCCAAAGCAAAGCAGTGGAGTTACCATTCGGAAGAGGATCCCTGTGTCTTACGGCCAACTTACGCGCCCAGCCTGGTTCCTATTTTGGTTAAGCTCATTTTTGCTATGGGTGCTTTGCTGCCTCTGGAATGGATGGATGCCAGAGGGAAAACCTTCCTTGCTTCCAAGAGCTCTAACTCTGCAACAGCTGGCTCAGCAAGCAGGCTGCAAGCTCAGACTAAAACACGGTGCTGCAGCCCACCAGCCAACAGGTCACAGGGAGGTTACTAACCAACTTCTGGAAACACTCTCCTGCACCTTCCTACAACATCAGCTGCAACATACATACACCAAATATAATACCTGGGATATTTCTGCATGATCCAATCGATGTTCAGCCCTGCAACTACACACACGTTCCTCCTCCACCGGGTCCTCCCATAGTACGCAAGGAGGTCACCCTAGCCGGTGCAGCGACCCACCCACCCTTCTGGCTTCAGAAGGCTGGCTGACAGGCAGCAAATGATGAAAGACAGACGACTGCAGGGAAGGCTGCTCCCAGCTACCCTTTCACTGGAGGTTCTTCACGGCAGCGAGAGCCGAACCGTTAAGGAAGCAGAGCTCTTCAACAGCCAGGCCACCACGCTAAGATGGGCTCAGTGATGGGGAGTAACCACTTGCCTTAGCAGGCAGGAGCAACAACACTCCTGGGCCAGCTGCCTCGTCTGACCTCTGTAGCTCGTTTTTGCCTGCAGCCTCGCCTCTATCAGCGTCAGAGGCCTCCAGCTCCTGTTTGGACGCAAACTTGAAGCAGGTATGTCTGCTTTCACTCACTGCTTCCCCAGCTACAGCTTCAGCATTACTGTGCACGCTGAGCTCTCCATAGCTGACTGGAAAAATGCCTCAGACCGGGGAAGTCGTACTCTGGTTTTAGCTGGGGAGGAAAAGCAACAAAAAACTTTTGACAGAGGTTAATTGCTTAAAAATGGGATAAATAGATGTACAAAGCAGCATGCTGCACAAAGTCATCACAGGATTAAGAGCTGCCAGAGCAACATGCCAACTAGTGTCTACTGCTGGAAGCACGACAAAAAAGGATCTAGATTAATGGTGGTTTATGTGTCCATGAAAAAATTCAACACTTTCATAAGCCTCTTCTACTTTGAAAGTAGACGACAAAAAAAATGAAGGTAAAGGTTCTGTCATAGTATTTCCTTTATTTTTGATGATCCAAGCTAAAATACAGTAAAAGCAGTCCTCCCATATACTCCCCTAAGTATCTTGACAGTCTGGAAGTTCACAGCAGGTGATACAGAGGGAAGGAAACAGTGCCATTGAGCTAACTCCTGAGGATGGATCCGTAGCCTTCTGAGAAGTAAAAACTTGGTTTTAAGTCACAAAACTCCTTAAGTAGATATATAAATTTGCATTGGATGAAGGATTTTCTTTAAACCTGTCTTCATTAAAGCAATCAGTAAAATTCCCATTGATAGAAACAAAGTCAGGCCATTATCAAGTACTTTTTAAATAATCTCACAAAGAAGCCTGATTTTTTGTTGCTTCAATGTTTAAAAGACAATAAATTATAAAGCTTGTTGGGTATGAATTTTATCCACTTGACTTTTGTCAAATGCCTGTTTGCAAATTTTAAGTAACCTCTTAAGAAGATAATTCTCTATCCCACCCAATGGAGCCACTGGTCTTAAAAGATCAGAAGGCAAAGAGAAAGAAGAGAAAGAAATCTCAACAGCTTTCATGAGCGAATCCACAGTAGGATAAACAAAATAAATATAACATTTGGATAGAAAATTTAACTTTCAAAGTTTCATGTACAGGTGAGCAACAAGGGCAAAAATACAGATTTTCAAGTTACTGCAGTTCTTTTAACATGAATATATCATGAACTGGCAGGATGAGTCCAACTGTTAGTGGCTAAGTATACAACACAGAACTTACTTAGCTGCCTTGTTCAGGAGTTTCCACAATGATGAAAAGAGAATTAAACAACAGCTTCCATCTAAACATCATAAGAGATTCCTTCCACTCAGAACGGAGATACATTTTCACATTCTCAGGAAATGATGCCCTGATATACCAGGACTTCAGCTTGTATGACTGTTAATTTAATCCCCAGGAACATTTTAATATTCATTCAACAAATAAAGAACACATTGAGGGAAACCAAGGCTTAAATAAATAATAATCAAACATTATAAATACTTTCTGAACCATTTCTGTCTGTCCACATGCTAAGTTCTTCTACAGGGATCAAAATTACTATCAATAAACATTTTTTAAGAAATTAAAATTGCATTAAAATTTACAGAGGACTGGAACAAGTATTGTAAGTCACTGAGATGAAGCCTTTGTTTATTGCAGGCAATAGTATCACACAAAGTATTTCATGTTTCAGCTGCAATGGAGAAGAGCCTAGATTTTCTGTTACCAGTCCCTCTACTGAAAGTCCATTCCTGAATTTCCTTCTCGAAAAACCTTCTTCTAACTTTTCATTTACATCTATTCATAATCAGTTTATACCCATTTGTTCTTAACCCCACATTACCCTATGGATTACTTAGCTCTAGCGCTTACTCTCTGGGTATACATTTGAAGCAAGGAATTATGTACCCCCACACTTAATTTTATTAGGCTAAGCACAAGCTCCTTCTATTCTTCTTGTGAAAATGGTGCTCCATCTTCTTGATCAGGCCGTCATTCTTTGCCCACCGTGTGCTGGGCTCAACCATGGAATATCACTTTTTCTCAGTGAACATGACTAAGCATAACACCGCAGGTGGACTTCTGCTGTCCCTCCTCCAGTGGCTTTAGGACCTTTCCATTTCTAATGGAAGTTCTTTGCCTTATCATGCAGGCTGGAAGGCACTCTGTAGTTTTATGTAGGGGGAATTATATGTTAAAAGGGCTTTCAGTCCTCTTTCTCCACATTTCATAAAAATACTCTCTGTATTTCTCACTATGTGGGATAAATTTGCAAACAATGCGAAATGTCTACCATATTGCAGATTAATTCTTAGAAACTCAAACCTATTGGGAAGAAATATATACAATCTAGTTTCAAATTAAGTCCCCGCTGTTGCATGTGTCTAATTCAAAGCAACAAAGATCAGACCTATCTCCGTTTGCTGCTATTTGTGCCCTTTTGAGAGTGTACAAGATCTTATCAGTAGCCACAGAGATCAAATCAGAATAAAGGCTACTATTGTTTTCTACAAGGTAAAAATATTATTTGGGAGAACAGGCAGAAATAAAAAGGAAGAAAAAAGAAGAACAAGTGAAGTGCAAAGGACAAAAAAGAAGAAAAAAACCCACGCGTCTTAATGCACAGCTTCAAAATAAATTAGAAAAAACAGCCAACACTACCATCTACTGGGCAAGATAAGACAAAGAGTTCATTGCAATAAAGATAATTGTTGCTGCACTCTGACTGTAACTTCAGGAATAAAACTCATCTTGAACCCACAACACTGATTGTGGACTAGCTCAGAAGAAACCTGCAAAATCTGTATTATCCAAAACAAAAGTAAATCGAGTAAACGCTCTTTATGCCTACGAAGTAACTAAATTTAAAGTAGCAGAGTTATATAGCAGTCTGTCAAGAGGACCGACATCTGGGACTCTAGGGATACAAACCAAAGAACTACACTCAGGTCTCTGGTTAGCAAACAGTTATCATCATTCTTGATTTTAATTACCGTTTAATCACAGTGATTTCAGTGGGACTGCTCAGATAAATCAGAGCCTTTCTGGCATCTTACAGCTCCTCCTCTCTTTAAAGCAGAGGAATCACCTATAGATATTGTATTGTCCAACCACATCCTGCTACATGCCAGACTATTTTTTACATATTATTTAAGTTGAATAAGTTAGTAAATGCCAGAACTTGTCCATTCAACCATTCTCCTCTTCTGTGTGTGTGTGATACAGTCTTTACATGCACGATCACATACTATTTTTTTCCACAGAACCCCTGCCCCAGGCAGGGGCTGGATAGCATTCAGAAAATGAGGCAGCTGTTGGGTATTTTTATACTCTTTCTTCAAGCAGTAAAGCCAGTCTTATTTACTCTACAAGGTTTGAAAGTAAAATGACTGTTTATTTTCTTTAAGAAAAAACCCACTGAAATAACAAAGAATGTGTATCTAAAAAAGCTTTAGGCACTCTAGCAATTACTGTTACAATGCAGTGCAAAGTAATTCCTGAAACAAAACCTCTGTTCTCAGCCACGTACAAAAGAAAATACAAATCTCTCTTCCTAGCTCTTCATAGTTGGAGTACTCTGCTCCCAGCTTATTTCAAAGCACTCAGTAAGCATGTGACCCCTGATGCTTGCCTGGTTGCAAAATTTTGACTCTTTCAAGGATTGAGAAGGTTAGGGGAACGTGTCCCTGCACCTGGCTATTCCCTTTCTTTAATGATGAGAAGGGATCCTGCCTGCATGCTCCTGCTATGGCAAGTACAGCAGAAGACAAACAACTTAAGTAGGATCCCAGACTATTCAGGGCTCCCTAAATCACAGTCAGCAGAGATTAAATTCCACACCATGACCAAGGGGCAGGGCCAGACCCCCCCTCACTGGAATGATGCTGTCAGCAAGAAAGTCAAGCGCTTCAAGCAATCTTCAATTGATTTTAAGATGCTTCAGTAACACTGCTATAGGCTAATCCTGAAGTAACGAAAAAGAGAGAATAATTTGCATCCAAAAGGAAAGGTTTTTTCCTATCTGGGCAGGCACAAGCAGGAAAGGATTACTATCAAATTACAACCTTCCAAAAAAAATTAGTAATAGGAACATTCTCTCGTCACTTCTGAACTGAAAGCTTAGCTACCGCTGATACCTCAGTCTTGTCTGCAGTAAAGTTTATCTACTTTATTCTTAAACACTCCTCAGGCTCTTCCAATCCCTGCCCTCCGTCCCCAGTGCTCAAGAATTATCTTACTACCAGACGGCTTCTCAATGATTTCTCTCCACTGCAAACTCAGTCTGCCTTATTATCTCCACTTGAGTAGGAAAATTGCAGCCAAACAGACTTTCTTAAGGTGACACATAAATCAGGAACAGAGCCAGAAGTCAAGGCCTGCCAAGACAAGGCTTATTGACCCAGAAGTTGACCTACAAAGCAACCCTGGCTTCAAATTATTTCGGCCAGAATATTTCTAAATACCAAATGCTAATACCTCATGGGGAACCCAAGCAAGCGACAAATAAAAAATGAATGGCTACCTGCCAAAGTTTTGGTTCCAGTGAGTTGTTCGGCACCGCACAGGAAGGCTGTGGTAGAAGCAAGTGCAGCGCTAAGCTTTCCTGTGTGGGATTTACCTGAATTAATCACAAAACTATTCCTTTTCCTTCCTGAAATCCTCTGCCCAGTTATTTACAAGTCTAACAGCATCTACAGCAAATGACGCGGTAGATTTTGTGGTAAAATAGCATGTGATAACGTAAGAGAAGACTCTACCATGACTACACATGAGGAAATCCAATTAAAGATCCAAAGGCAAACTTCATTCCGGCATTTCTTGGCTTTGGAGTTTTAGTGATTTTAATAGTGAAATTTCCTTTTTGGTCTTTCTTTTTTTAAATAAGGTAAAATCATTTTATGACAATACAAAGAGACCAGAAATCTATGTTGACGAAGCACAGCGTGAGCTAATTAATTACATTAGATCGCAACAGAAGAAAGTTACCTCCACATGGAAAAGACCAGGCCACTAGGTACGTCTGCTGGGGCTCACACGTAGTCAGAGAAGTCTATTCTGCCTTGCTTTCTCCTCCCTGCGCTACCCCTTACCAGCTTTCCTGAAGAATAAGAACACCTCTAGAATAACACCTTCCCAGTGGAGGCAGTGATTTAACCGGTTCCTGGCAGTTGATGTTTCCCGCAGACACTCTCGGGGCCTCTCCCCCAAAGAGAAATGGCTCCCCAGATTCAGTGCGGCACATGCCACTGCATGAGGGCAGAACTAGCTTTGCACTAAAAAAGCACTGTAGTTAGTTACCGCCTGAGACGCTACCAGTATTTTTGCTGTGTAATGTATAATCAACTGAGGGAAAAAGTAAGTTGTTTTCAAAATGTTAATTATCTCAAGCAAACTTGAATGCAATTTCAGAATGGGCAGGTGAAAGGATGCACTTTACTGCCTTGAGCTGTTGCACCTACGCATCCAGAAACGCAGCACTGTGAACCACCATTACCTTCTTCACAGCGCAGCTGGAAATACTGAGCACCGCTGACCATTATTCCACCATTCATGTTCCACTATTACATTTGGTTTCCTACGATATTAGCTGCCCAACTTTATTTACAGGTTAATTCATTCATCATCATGTTTTTTTTTTCCATTCAAGCACAATTTGCAAGCTGGAAATAATGACCAAAATTCTGTCCATGCAGTATATAACAGCTCACTTCCCAAACACAAGCACTAGAAAACTCATTACGAAGTACTTCATAAACTTCTGTCACTGTAGTAGGAAGTGACTGTAAATTATTACAGCTTTTCCAATTTAATGAGTACATCTAAATCTTGAAGTGATGGTGTTACTGCCTGCACTCGGCACAGAGATTTAAAAAAAAAAAGAAGAGAAAAAAAGAAGAGTATTTCACATTTACATTCACACCATGCAGAGTAACTGGTAAGCACTGATGTTTTTCAGATGAGCATACATTACTTAGCCTGCCACATGAAGGCATTCTGTAATTTGTAAACTATTTTAAACTCTACTGGAATTCAAGTTTTCTGTTTTATTTAAACATCTTGAAAGAACTAATACAATGCTAAAATTTTTGTTCTCGGTCTTCAGTGCATCATACTGTACAATTTTTAATTCTCCCTATAACTTTATATCTCCTGTATAATTTGAAATTCTAGCGTTTTCCACAACCACTCACTACTTATCTATTACACAGCATGCTCAAAGCAGAGTTCAAAAAGTATTAATTATTTTACAACTATATTTGCTAAGAAGTTTTTACAAAATCTGTGTGAGAATGTATTTCCACGGCCTTCTCCAACTATGGGTGACAAAACTCTAACAATTAACAGTGCCCAAAATGATAGGAAAAGAACATTTTCAGCATTTTACCGATGTGGAACCAGATGTAGACATAAGAGACCATAGCATGGCTGAGAACAGAGGCTTGGTATCTGAGCCGGCTCCCTTCTTGTGATTAGACTGGGAAGCGAGTGCCCCCTGATGCAGCCTACCTCAGTACAGTCTGGAGGCAGGAGACTGCCCACAGGACTTCATAACAAAAAGAAAGAATGCAATTTCCTACTTCTGATTTAGTTGTTCTTCTGTATCATAAGAAAAGTTAAATTTAAGCAATGGTAAGAAAATACTGAGTAAAGTTATTTGTAAATGTTTCAAGCATTTTACACTACTTACAACAGGTTTTTTACCAGCTTTTATTCATAGAGTAACTTATGTTCACAAAAATGAAGCAGTTCTTAAAAGGAATGGTTGCTCAGATATAATTGCCTGATAATCTGAGAAGGCTGGATATTAATATAGCACACCAGAAAAGAGATTTCTTTGGAAGTGCGTATGTAAAAATAAGCATGAAACTTCATCATGCCAGCAGCAAAGACACGCAAATGCCGTATGACTTACATGACTAAAAATAAGGACTTCCAACTAGGTAACTACACAAAACTTCTGTATTAAAAAGCTGCATTTCAACATTTTGGTATAGATTTAACTTAAAACATACTCATACAATATAGTTTACCAAATCTGAGTGTTCAAAGACAATTTTCTCCAATGTTTTATGAAAAGACTAAATGGAGAATGTAAGTAATACATTGTCTGCAATGAATAGTTCAGCTATTGCTTATTATTTATTATAAAAAACCCAGGCACTCTAATCTATTACCAAGCTGTAAATATAGAATCTTTGGATTTGAGCATCTTGCTACTACAGTGCTTTCACCAGATTTTTCAATTACATTTCAACGTAAATACATGGCAACGGTTTGATATCTTTAGTGGAACAAGTCTACTATAATTTTTGAAGGACACATGCAAGCTTACAAGAAGTAACTGCTATGTAAGGCCATTTTCTTTAGATTCGGGACACTATTAAAATACTCTGTTATCAGGACAGTTCAGGTAAACCATCCATATTAACCCTATTCTGAGAATTCCACAAAGAGCATAACATATCTTCCACGATCACATTTAGAGTTTCAAGGGATTAGTCACCCTTTTAACCATCAGTATTTAGAAGCAGCCCTGAAAAATGAGTTGTTACAATTATCTCGAAAGCTTAAAAATCCTTACTATTTCAACAGCTCAAATTCTTTTGGTATCTATATAAACGTCTAGTCTTTCACTACATCTTGATGCTCCCTGGTCCAGTGAGCTCCTCAGGCTAATTCTGCATTGTTAGAAAATATTCTTCCTTCAGTCAGCATTAGAATGGCTCCATTTCAATTTCATCCAGTAACCCCTTGCTTTTATATTTAAAAAAAAATACCAGAATGAGCTGCCAGGCCAATTCCCTCTGTATCTTTCATCATTCTGGGTACATTACCATCGCACCTCTGACTGTGTCTTCCCTAATGCGCGGACCAAAGAAAGAATCTCTGTCCAAAAATCAAATACCTGTTTGTTTCCAAATAAAAATAAAAAATAAACCAGAAGAGCAATCTTAAAATGAAGCTCATGCTTTCCTGAACAGGACATAGTACAGAATCTTCTTACGTGATTTCTTGAAGTTACCCTCAGCTTCACCTCCCAGTCCTTTCCCCCACTTTGCATGGAAGCTTTCCCATACCTCTACTAACTAATGACCCCACCTTTGCCTCGGTTTTGTTCCTCTCGACATAGGATAACCAGAACTGAACAAAGCACGTACCAGTGATTTATATGAGATTATTATATTTTCCTGCATTGTTCCCTTTGTATTCTGCAAACACTGTGTTTGCCTTGCACACAATGTTGCTTATTAAAATAGAAAGGAATTTTAAAAGCCTGGACTTTTTAAAAAAATACAGAATTGGTCAGGGATGTGGAGGCTGGTGACAGCCTTGGCAGCAGCAACCATGAGATGGTGAAGTCTGAAATCCTGAAAGAAGTGAGCAAAACAAATACTGAAATAGCAGCACTGGACTTCAGGAGAGGCATATTTTGGCTTGTTCAGAGATCTGCTTGGCAGGGTGATACAGGAGACTGCTTTAAAGGGTAAACGGGCCCGGGAGATCCGGATATCTCTCTAGGGACCTCACACCAGGAGAATGATGCATGCCAATGTACAAGAAATTAATCCTGAAAGAAGTGAGCAAAACAAATACTGAAATAGCAGCACTGGACTTCAGGAGAGGCATATTTTGGCTTGTTCAGAGATCTGCTTGGCAGGGTGATACAGGAGACTGCTTTAAAGGGTAAACGGGCCCGGGAGATCCGGATATCTCTCTAGGGACCTCACACCAGGAGAATGATGCATACCAATGTGCAAGAAATTAAGCAAATGTGGATGAAGGCCAACATGAATGAACTAGGGGCTCCTGACTTAGTTCAAATGGAAAAGGAAGTAAGCAGAAGGTGAAAGTGGGGAAATGTTATATAGAGAAGGTATATAGTGATATTGCTGTAGTGTACAGTGATGGAATTAGGAAACCCAAAGCTCAGCTGGAGAAGAAACTAGCAAAGGCAACAAGAAAGGCTTCTGTATGCATACAGGCAGCAAAAGCAAATTATCAAATTGGAGGTGCTATTCAGAGAGGCCTCGACATGCTGAAGAAATGGACTAACAAGATCTCATGAAGGTCTACAAAAGCACGTGCAAGGCCCTGCTCCTGGGATGGAACAGCTGCGTGCACCAGGACAGCCCGGGGGCTGACTATTTGAAAACAGCTTTGCAGAAGACGACCTATGAGTTGAACATGAGTGAGCAATGTGCCCTGGCAACAAAGGCAGCCACAAGCATCCAGGGCTGCTTTAGCAAGAAGGCAGCCAGCAGGTCGAGGGAACTGGTTATTCCCCTCTATTCAATACTGATGGGACCATATGTGGACTACTGTGTCCAGTACAAGAAAGACACTGACATACTGGAGCAAGTCCAGCAGATGTCCACCAAAACAAGTAGGGGCTGTAGCAGAAGACATGCAAGGAGAAGCTGAGTAAACCTGTTTGCTCAGTCTTAAGAACAGAAGTGGAAATTTTACCGCTGTCTTCCAGTACTTAATGGGAGGATATAGAGGGGACGGAACCAGGTTCTTCTCAGATGTGCACAGTAAAAGGCCAAGAGGCAACAGGCACAAGCTGCAAAAGGGGAAATTCCAACAAAGTATCCATAAAACGAAAAATCACTATGAAGGTGGTCAAATGCTGGAAGGGGTTGCCCAGAGAGATTGTGGTATCTCCAACCCTGGAGATAACCAAATCCGTACTGGATAAGGCCCTGAGCAACCTGATCCAAGTCAGCCTAAGGTCTGGGGTGCTCAGAAGTGGTGTCCTTTCCAAAGAAAATTATTCTGTGAATCTGTTCTATGGTTCTGTGATTTAAAAAAAAACAACAACACAAAAACACACTCGCAATATGTATGTTCTGGATTTCAAACATTTTTTGACTCTACTTCAACAACAGAAATTGTATCAGGCACCAAGGGATATAAAGTTCTTTTAAAAAACACAAATGTTCTTGTGAGATTCCTTTTAAAAAATAAACTATGAGAAAACCTCATCAACCTTAGCCTAAATGGAATGATATGAAAATATTGACTATAATCAACAGAAAATAGGTGCAAGAAAGTCTCTAATGTCAAAACTGTATTTTCAGCTAACGCGGCAGAGGACATCTTCTGATGACATAGTAAAAAGTATGAGTTTAAAAAAATACATAAAATATTTCGAAAATAAAATAAAATTGTGATAATTTACTTCAGTAAATAAAGCCAGTGTGAAAAATGTAATTAAAATTACTTTCCAGTATCACTCAAATTTCTAAACTATACCAAGCTCAGAAGCACTCACTTTATTCATTTTTCTAGGCACGCACATGACAAAAGCTCAGCAAAAATAAACTATTTTTAGAAATAAAAAGAACTAAGAACATGAGACCGTGAGAGTCAATGACAGTATAAAGATTCCTAGTGATACTGTAATATAATGTTCTAAGTGGACTGAATTTTCACGCTTAACTTTGGAGATTTATTTTGGATTTTGTGCACTTGATTACTTCTGTCTATATAGAGAGGCATTGCTAACTTATGCCTTCTTACAGGGATGATGCCTGTCTGTGCCAGCACCAGAAACTGAATCAAGAAACTCCAGAGCTACAATCTAACAGGCTACAGTCTCTTAACTCAGAGCTGCAGATTCATGTTTTATTCATAAAAGCAGATACCTACACACCAGCTTGTGAAATGCATTCTTTTGGCATGTAACATTTTTATTTCGCTTATTAAAAAAATTACATATCTTACCTTTAGGTCACTTCCTGGCAAAGTACCTATGCCATCCTTCCAGTCCATAGCACTAAATACATCAAACTCTTGACCATTTCCACTAGAAGCAGATTCATTCATGATGCATGTACTAAAAAAAAAAAATTAAAAAATAGAAAGATTTTATCTGAAAAAGCTGTAAGTGGTTTAATGCTTATATCACCAGACATTTCTTCAAACGCACTTCATAGATGATTAGTATAAAATGCTTCCCTCAGCACACTGGCAATGTGAACAACTGATGACAACGCTGATAACAGACACTAATGTAATGAAAACAAGGGGAAATCTTTTGAAAACCTTAAAAAATAATACCTGTTTTACACACTATTAATGAGGCTATTATTAATCGGAGAGAAATTAAAAATTTCAGACTGCAAATAAATTGACATGGGGAAAACATACCTCAAGCACACCTAAGAAAAACATTTGTTCTGGGGAAGGAAAGACATGAGTGCATGCCTATAATAAATACATGAAGCACTGCTTAATAGAACTGCTTTTCCTTACTATCGGATGCGATGTGAATGACTCACCCAAGTTCAAATTAAAATTTCAAAATGAATTTGAAACTCTCTTTCATTTTCACCGTCTGACTCAGGACACCCAAATATTCCTTGCCTGTTACCAGTTTCACTAAATTTTGATTTGCATTTGTAAAATTTATTTACACGTAGAGAAGCACATGTACATCAGAGAAAGCTACTGCTATGCAAGACTTTCTTTTACTGGATCCCTCTGATTCAGAACAGTGAAAAGAGAGGAGAGAATATTTATCTTCAGAAATAGTGTATTTGGACATCCCATTCTGCAGTAAGAGTTTATCCCAAATAATTTGCACAAGCGACAGACGTATATAACACTTGCCACTGACCCCTGGCTTTGGCCCACCACTTGTCACTGCCACAAAGACGGCATCTGTTGCACTGAACTGCAGCCAGTTGTGACTAGCACCAACTTCTTCCTTTCCACTTCTTACAAACCCAGCAATCTTTAAATCTGTGGCCTGGCACCTAATTTACTATTTGTTCAATGTGAAATCTGACTCATTCATTTTCTTTCTGAAGAACTTCTGCACTATGCCTAGCAGCTGAAACAATTTGCGGCAAAATTAGCTCTGCCTTTGGTTTGTGAACTATTAGCAAAAGCTCACCCCTTTTCAAATTTACACTTTCTGAACTTTTTAACAAACACTTTCTAAGCCTCATACTCCGTCTGCAGACTGCAAACTTTTGCTGCAAGTATCAGTATTTGAAATTCAAATAGGTAGAGAGCTTCCTCAGTTCTTGACCTTGTTTTCTAAAATCTAATTTCTAACTTAGGTCCCACTCCCAAAATCTGCAAATATCTATTAATACTCTCTGGAAATCTGGAATTTCCACAAAAAAAGACTGCATGACATTTGTTCACTCACAGATAACAGAAAAAGATGGATGCAAACCAAGCAGAAGTAAACTCCGGTCGTCTAGAAGCTTTTTACTGAAAGTTTAATGAGAAAAATGCTTAGCTAGTTAACTCTGTTGCATGAAAAATAATGGAATTTACATTTTTTTAATCAGAAAAATTGTACCAATCACTGTAACACCACCAGTACAGACAGATACTACTCTGGTTTTGGGTCCGCAATGTGGACTCCCTTGTATTTCTCTTGGTTTCATCCTCATTTCTAGCAGAATTCTTTAAAACCCTGAGCAACATCTTACTCCACGAGTACTTTCATTGCAGCCACCACACAATATCAACAGGACGACAGGAGCTGGACCTCAGTCAGTAACCACTGCTTAGGGTGAAAGCTTCTGCATTCCCCTTCATTTCATACAATGGGTAGGGTTCACAGAAGGCTCTTTGAGAAAACTTCACGTATTTCACATGATAAGCTTAAAGTAAGAACCATATGATTCCATATGTCTTCTCCATCTCTAATTTCAGTAATCCCCTATGAGAAAGTATTGAGAACCGTACCATCAATGCCCAAAAATTAATTTTAAAATATGTCAATAAATGTAAACAAATTCAGTGCAGACCGAGAAATTCCCCAAAGTCATAGACCTTATCTTTTAAAATCACTCCCAGGCAAAATCCACCACCCTGCCTTAGGGCACCTCCTGCAATACAACTTGGACGATCTCTGTTTGACCCGAGAGCACGGTACATCGCCGAGCAAAAGCCACCAAGCATCCAGCCTTCCACACCGCAGCAGACCAACTCAAGC
>NW_009192094.1:363-5119 GCF_000690835.1 Fulmarus glacialis | reverse complement strand
GAACCGCAGCACGATGGCAGAGGCGCAGGCCTTCTCTCAAGGACACAAGACTCAAGCTGCTACGGAGTAGCTGAAAAATTGGATCTATCCGCAAACCCGTGAAATTTTAAGGACATGAAACACGCTGGTTTAAGCACATTGGTGTAACGAGCTCCCCGCGATTAGCCTGACTAAGCAAACACAAAGCTGTGTTCTGTATTAACTGGAGTTTCTAAGTAATCTTACATTACCACCCTATTTAGAGGACACTTCACTCAACCCTCCTGTTGTTTATTTATTATAGAAAACATGTTCCAATGGCTTCTGCAGAAGGCATGACAGAAGCCGGGAAGAGACTCCGGAGGCTGTGGGGAAACGCTTCCTCGCAGCGGCCGCTGTCCCATGGAGCAAAGAGCAGCGGACAGCCGCTCCATCAGATGCTGGCATCTCCCATAGTGCCGCTCTCGTTACAGACATGCTTTGTAACAGAAACAGTTGGGAAAAAATGACATGGGGAAAAAAAATCTTAGAGCCTAGCCTACTTAGGCAGGATGTAAACTGTGAAAGTTAAAAAAAAAAAAAAATTGGTTACAGAAATGTTCAGGCCATATTTCTCTCAAGAAAACATACAGATTTTAACTTAATTATACCTAGCAAAGTTTCCTCAGGTAACAATCAGCAATAATAATATATTCTATTGTTTGATAAGGTATTCGTTATTGTTTTCCTTTTAAAACTAACTCAACATCAATGGCACAATCTGTACTTTCAAATTCTGCAGCCTTCAGAAGCGTTCTTGATGGGGTTGAAAAGGTCACAGGGCAATGCAGATAGAAATTAATTTACCAAAAGGAATTACATTTAACAAAATATCTGTTTCCAGCTTTGCTAAGTTTGAACAGATGAAAGATAGGGCTATATCCCTCTACTAATGATAATAAGGAGGGAGATAAAGACCAATTAAATTGTTACAGCAATGAGGTACTAAAAAAAGGATGAAATCATCGCAATATATTCATCTAAATCACATAACAAAGAAAACTACAGAACGTCTTATCTACTCATTTTCATTTTCGTTTTTAAAGTTCTGATGTAGTTCTTTGAACTAGTGTAACTCCTTCCATAATGATTTCATTTCCTACCACTTCTGTTACTACACTTCCAGAAAAGTAGTAAAAATATTAGATGAATAAGGGGCAAAGTAACCACAGTACTGTCCCTATGCCTGTCCCTGAATGCCATCTGGTGTGAAGGAAAGGACATAATAGTAAGAACTTGGAACAGTCATCTTCCAAAAGCATCTCCAAAATCCACTATTAGGGGTGTAACTGTACCACAGCCATAAGCTATAACATTTATAGAGGAGTGTGCTGCATGTTAGTATTTCAACATTAACTTTGTTTTAGACATATGAAATAAACTCATTAAAATAAGCAAGCCTATAAAATAAGATTAGATACGTCATTTAGAAAACCCTTCATTTTTACCAACTGGTTCAACAATAAATGAGTACCTCACAGAGGAAGATACTTAATGAGAATAACAGCACTAAAAATGAGATAGTTTCATCTGGTAAAAGACTCTCTAAAGATATAAAGCAAAGATACAGTAAAGAATACGCCAATTAAACTTACAAGTAGTTTTTGAAATAATTTTAGGGTTATGTACTGAATACGTCAAAAAGTAATAACATGATTCTTTCTTTTAGTCAGTGCTTTAAAAAACTACCTGACACCTACCCAAATTTTGAAAATCTAAGATGCCACCTGTGGAACATACGTATGATTTCTAACCAGCAAGGCCAACTCAATACCGGGTCACTGGGCAGCAGAGAAAGGAGATTTCAGCAGTAAAGCCACCAGCCAGCACTGCCAGATTGGCATAAACTGTCTGCGATAGCGTGACTTTTCTTTTTATGCATCCCTGTGTATTTTTATTTTTACTTTTGAGGATTTCTATAGCCACCGTGACAGGATAGCCTAGCAGATTTGCCCCATGCTGGTCCTCTCCCAGCCGACAGCTCCTGCGAGGAGAGGCAAAACTGGGCGCGCGGAGCTGGAGGAGGTCTCAGCAAGTGGCACCAAGGGTAAGGTCCAAGGGACAAGCAGAGGTCCCATGGGAGGTGATGTCCGTATGGAGCCGAGCCATGGTCCCTCTTCCCCACAGGGCTGGGTGACACCAGTACTGACGGATGTTCAGAAACAAAGGCAACAGGGTGAGGTTTTTGTCCCAATATCGTAGATGGTTATTTTGGGCATCTCCAAGGAGGAGGCTGCTTGGCAATAGCACCCATGGGCTAAAGGGATTCCTACACAACAAATCAGGGAAACAAAGTGGATCAGAAGGGGACAACTCTGTACCAGAGCTGCAAATACACTAACTTCTGGACACCAGGGGACAAGTGGATACTCAGCTTCAGCTTTATTTAATGTGTAAGAATGTGAACACTGCCAGGACTGACTTCGTACACCGAAGCCACACGAAGCAGAACTACCCCTCGCAGCATAAGCTCCCTCTATTTCAGATAGACTTTGTATCAAGCTAGCTTCATAATGACAGCAAAAGCAAAGCCAAGTGACTGTAAACCCACCAGGGTGAGCCCTACTTTTCTCCTCACAATCCTCTCTTTGAGCTGGGTGCACCCCACGCTTGCCTCTTTCTCACACTTCATCTTTTTGCACCTGATTTTCCATTTAAAGAAAAACAACCACAACAGGAACAGCGCAGGAAATGTAAAATGCTTTGAGGCTATCCACCACATTTTAATACATGCTTTGTTTTGTACCTCTTTAATGGTTCAATTATTTTAATGTTTCATTAAAAGAAGTATCTGCAGATTACACATTTCCTTCAAAATCTCATTTTTCGTTTTTTTGGAACTACTTCACTAGTTCTGCCATGTTTCTGTTCTGTGTGTTGAAGGGCTGTTTGAGTAAATTTCACTATTTTGCCTGTTGCTCCTGAAGTTTATTACAAATTAGTTATTTTAAAGATGAGATATACAGCTTATATAGGTATTCACAAAGGGAATTTACAGCTTAAAATTCTTTGCCATTCTTAACTCTTGTAACAGAAAATGGACCAGATTTCCTACCGATCATGTCCCTTCAGGATTATTTGCTCTTGTTTTGTCTGTTGCTACTCTTCTGCTTGCTAGATTCTCCAGGGGTACTGTGTATGTTTGTTCCTGCTTCCCAATACTTCGGCTTAAAACCCTTTTCCTCACAGAAAGAATCAGGCCACTGATGCGTTACAAAATGCTGTGAAGCCTGAGTCTCCACCAGTGCTAGAGGAGGTTCATGCTGTCCTTACCCTAGTCTGGTCTCTGTCAGCGAGCTAACACACGTATTGCCGTACCATTGCTAGAAACCGGGTAACACAGTTACACGCAGCCTTCATCTACCACCTCATTTTCAAATATCCACAGAACACTATAATAACAATAGTTACCCAATACCAAAGCTACCCCATAATCTAATGAAACTTACCACTGACAACTTTTATCTTGTTTATAAAGAACCTGTACCTCACACTGAGAAAGTATTTCCTCTGCAACGCTTTCACGACTCCTTTATTTCTGTTATTGTCTGTGCAGTCCTGAGTGGAGGTTTAACCCACTCAGATAGTAGGACTTGAGTACAACTCTGAAATCCTATGTCTTAATGTCTCTTAATTCCTTGAACCAGGCACAGAAAGTTACAGAAAACTTCTGCCTTTGTTTACTTGTGCCTCCTTCCCTCCCCTGTGCAGACATCTCCTTGAGAACAACTGTGACGCACCAAATCTTCACACTGAGTATCACCTGACCTATTTCAAATTGTTATTTCTTACCGCAAGTTAATTCAACACATATCTGAACACTCCTTTTGTCTGACTCGTGCCCTCCTCTTCCTCTTCTGCCCGTTCTTAGCAGCTTCCATGAGCTCTGCTGTCCTTAAAAAATTAATTCACCTTTTTCTAGCTCCTAAATACATTCAGCAGGCTACTGCATTTATAGACTTTCTTCTCTCCAATTCATAAAGAGCTCATACCTCCCATTGTGACGAGCGGTCCTACTACTGGAGCACTAATAAGCTACGACTACACACACGATATCACTTTCTTCAGTAAGCCCCATGCCAGGTAATCACTGGTTCCTCACACCCATCACTCACAATCCATCATCCTACTTACCAGCAGTATTAAAAACCCCAAAGAGTAAATGGAATAGCCCACAAAAAGTCAGCCATCTCTCTTCACAGAATAGGTGATGCCCAAAACTGAACAAGTCAGAGAAAAAGGACTCACCACATAATAATCTTCTTATCAGAACTTTTAAAAGCAACATTCTAGAAAAACTCATTAAACTGAAGGTGAAACATACACCACAACAACAAACAAAACCAGAGTTTGCTGCAATTGCCCAACTGACAACAAAAACCATCCAAGAAGATGATTGCTTCAGCCACCTTCATTAGAGCACCAGTTCACGAGAAGACCAACTGGACCACAGTTTTTTTTCACACCAGGAAAAGAAGAGCACCCGGCACCACCCAGATTTAAGTGGAGCGCTCTACTGCCTTCAGCCGCTAGTTTCAGGGAGGTTCTCTCTTACAGATGTTCACCATATACACTTCTGGGAACGTGATAACATCCTTGGTAAAAAGCATCGGTTTCCTAAACAGCTTTTAAATTTGCGTTAAGAAAACCGTGTTACGATCCTGAAGATAGACAATTTCCTAAAACGACACACGCTGAAGTTTTTGTATCTCGAGTTTTATTTACGCTCACCACCTGA
>NW_009192094.1:0-328 GCF_000690835.1 Fulmarus glacialis | reverse complement strand
CCACTCCTGAGCAGAAACAAACAGCAAAAATGGTCAGTCCAACGCCACTAACTATACCAGGGAAATTAAAAACAAAAACAAAACAGAAAAAAACTGAAAATACAACTCATGCTAGCTTTCACTGTAAAGCTTACACTCACCATGCTACTAAGCACAGGTAGAAGAAAATGGAAGAGGTGGAGAGACGGTATAAATAAATGGAAGAGGCTGTGACCCTCACCACCCGCGGAGGCTGCTGCATCTCCAGGGGCCTCCCTTCCGAGAAGCGTTACTCACTGGGGCTCAAACCGCGCTCTCGAGCGGGACAAGTGACACGGCCACGGGGCGC